>NC_041224.1:96952852-97035460 GCF_002837175.3 Physeter macrocephalus | reverse complement strand
GCCATGGCCACTGAGCCTGTGCGTCCGGAGCCTGTGCTCCGCAACGGGAGAGGCCACAACAGTGAGAGGCCCGCGTACCGCAAAAAAAAAAAAAAAAAAAAAAAAAAAAAATTACTACTGGGCAGTGGGATTATGGATAACTGTAAAGTTCTTTATTTTACTTAATCTATTCTTTTTCTGGCCACACCACGTGGCATGTGGGATCTTAGTTCCCTGACCAGGGATTGAACCCAGGCCCTTGGCAGTGAGAGCGTGGAATCCTAACCACTGGACCCCCAGGGAATTCCCTGTAATGTTCTTTTTAATTCTTAAAACTATTTTATAATTTCTTTTTAGTTTTTTATACAAAATATACATTTATATCTTACATACGTATATTAAAACGTTTATATTTCAAGCTTACCAAAATAGGTTATAATGAAAATAAAAAAACAAATCTTAAAAAAATTAGTAACTCTTTACAGCTTACAAGTTTAACTCCTTAGCCTGATATCTGAGGCCCTCTAAGACTTTATTAGCTTTGTTTCCAACAAATTCCCAAGCTGATATCTTTCACAGACTCCTTCCTCTTCCCATCCTGTCATATTCCTTCCTGCCTCTGAGCTTTTGCTTATGCTGTTCCACTAGGTACATTCTATCTTTCTCCTTAACAATCCAAATTCTACCCAATTTTCCATGCCCAGATCAATCCCCACTTCTTCCACAAAGGCTTCTCCTCGTGGGAAGCCCACTTTGATCTTTCCCTTCTCTGAATCCTGACTTAACACCTAGAATCTGAATACCTGAGAACTATGTTGGTTTTAGTACATCTCATATCTAGACTGTAGCACCTCATGAGCAAGGAGCTGTGCCTTTTTAATAATAACGAACACCTACTGTATGCCAGACACCACAGTAAACCATTTTCACGTATTCTATTAATCTCCTCAAAGCCTCCAAGAGGTAAGATAAGGAACCTGAGGCCCACCAAAGCTCCCCGCGGCTCAGGACTGCCTCCAAGGCCCAGGACAGGATGCCCATGGTGGGCCCTGCTGGGCTGAGAAAGTACCTGGGTCAGAGGCAGGCCCAGAGCTCGCAAGGCTCCTACGTGCTCCCCAAAGAGGGCAAGGCGCAAGGTGACGCTGAACCGACGCTGCAGGGGGAGGAGAACCAGGGCCCCAAAGAGGTGGTCCCCAAAAGACACAGCCTCAAAATGCTCCAGGAAGTTGGCGTAGAGATCCGGGAAAGACGTCAGGCCAGGAAGTGGGCAATCCAGGTTGAGGTTTGGTAGGACTTCAGGCTGGCAGAGCCGGGCCAGGAGGGCTGCCACCAGACGTTGTATTGGGGTCTCCCGGAACAATTCACTGTCCACCAAGAACACACACATGAGCCGTGCCAGGCGGGCAGCAGGAGGCACAGCCCGGAGGGCCTGGGGGCGCCAGCTCTCCAGGACTAGCACCCACTGCAGGGCCCGCATGGCTGTGCCCACAGTGTCAGCAGGAGGGAGCCCCGAGGGGCTGTCTGAGGCCCGGTGGTAGAGTTGAATCAATGGCAGGAAAGGCCAGTCAGTGGGCAGCAGAGGCTCCTTAGCCACAGGGAGCAGCAGGGCTGGGACTTGCTGGAGCTCCCCTCGGTGCAAGGCTTGAGAGGCTAGCAGGCTGGCTCGGGCCAGTGAGCAGTGGGTCAGGTAGCAGCTGCGGATGCTGGGGAGGTCCTGGCAGGCCTGAGCTAGTAGAGTCCCTCGCTCACACCCAAGGTCCCCGCCGCTCCCTAAGGACAGCCGGTCAGAGAAGTCGGCTGCCTCCGGACCCCCTGATGCTCCTTCCCTGTAATAGAACCCAAAAGCCAAAAATGAGGGCTAGAACCCACAAGGCCATGCCAGCTCTCCAGGGTTTCCCAGAGGCTCCTAGGTCCAATCCTGCTCCTCCCTGTTCCCCTAATAACCTTCCATGTAGTGTGTATAGCAGTTAAGAGGATGGGCACTAGAGCCAGTTACCTAGGTGCAAGTTTACAGAACTTCTCTGTGCCTCAGTTTTCTCAGAGTAAAGTGGGGATAATAATGATAATAATACACATCTCATGGTACAGGTAAAACAATTAAAATAGAGACAAACGGTTAAGGGAGTATCGGACAAGGAGTAAGCACTGGGTAACTGTTAGCTATTATAAGCATACAGCTAGTTTATAACCATTTTTCAGCCATACAGTCACAGAAGTCTCATAATAATACTCTAGCATATTATCCTCATCCTCACTTTACTAATGAGGAAATGGAAACTCAGACAGGTTAAGCGTAATCCATGGAAGAAAGAATGAAACCCAGGTCTCCTGGCCCCAAATTCAGGGCTGCTCTGTCAACCACCACAGCAGCCTCTCAAAGGGCTCAGTTGATGCCACCAACCCTGGACTTACGGGAGAAACTCCAGCCGGAACACACAGCTCAGCAGTAGCTCATGGGCGAGGTGCTCGCTTCCGGGCAGCAGCCGGCTCAGCAGGGCCAAGGCCATGCCGTGATAGAGGGCAGCACTGGTGGCTGACACTGGCTGGAGTGTTGCCTGTGGACAGAAAAGGGGGGAAGGGGGAGGAGTAGGCAGAGAGGGTGAGCGGGGACAAAGCAAAGAGAAGTGAGGAAGAGAATATATGCTGACGGGCACAGGGCCTGGGCATGTCTGCAGGCAAGTAGAACTGCATGGCTTGCCAGAAGCAGCACAAGCTCCAGAGAAGCAGGATGGGGATAATGGGGAGGGGCGTGGACAGAGGGATGGGGGTTGGGAGCACCCACCGCTCTCTGGGCCAGGGCGAGCGCCAGGTGCTGCAGGTGGTACTCGTGGCGCAGGGCCCATGCGGAGAAGGGTGTGAGGTGTGGAGCAGCCACAGGAGCCACACATTGGAGGAAGTAGTTCTGCAGTCCTGGGGCAGCCAATACGGCAGCCAGCTGAGGAAAAGCAAGCTTCAGATTCACAAGGTGACTTTGATGCCCTCTAGGGCTCCCCAGCTGCCCCTTCCCCAGCTAAACTCAGAGAAATGGGTGCTGGCAGAAGAGGCCTCTCTTCCCCAAGGGGCGCCCTTCCCCTTTCTGACTCCTGCCATCTTGGTCCCCTGCCCCCCTAACCAGGCGCCCAGTGCTCACCTGGCCACACAGCCCCTTGTGGATCCAGCCCAGGGTGTTGAAAAGAGAGAGGAGGGCTGTGAGGAATGGGAAGGGGGAGGCTGAGCCAGCCAGACTAAGAGGAGGGTGGCCTCCTGCGCAGCCCAGTGACACCAGGCTGGGGAGAGCTTCAGGGGCCGGAGCACAGGACTGTGGGTTGCAGAGAGGGGAGCAGCACCTGGAAGCAGAATGGAGACACTGAGGGGGGGCTCTGGCCTGACATGTGCCGGGCTGGAAACAGCTGCTTGGTCTGCGACCAAGGCTAGCGGAAACGTGGCCGTGCGGACAGTGCCCACGTTCCCTGGAGCCCCCAGTGGCTGCCTGCTAGGGATTCAGGTTTCTCTCAGGCTGGGGGGTTCCACCTGGGATGGACCAGGGAGCCAGGCGTAGGAACACAAGGAGCGAAACTGCCGCCTCCCCGCCCCACCCCCGTCTCCACAACCGCACACAGTACACACCCCAGCGAATGCCACAGTCTGCCCAGAGCGGGCTGGCTCAGCAGGGGCAGCAGCAGCTCCTCCGACAGGCGCTCCGTGTCCTGAAGCCAATCCCCTGGGCACAAGCCTGGCTGGAAGACCAAGACACTCACTGGGCTGATGGCCCAGGACCCCCATTCTCCTGGACCCCGTGAACCCAGGCCAAGTCCATGATTCCAAGTGGCCAAGAGTCAGTGTTTAGAGGCTTCTGACTTCTGCCCCTTCCAGAGGCAGAGAAGACCCTGAGGTTGCTCTGGCACCCACTGTCTAGGGTCTTGAGAGAGCATAAAGGCTCCAGGGAGGCCGAGCTGCTGTTTGGGGTTCTATGGTCCCTACCAACACGACTCCTTGGAAGCTCCATTGGACGTGGAGGTGGAAAGAGGAAGAAAGGTAGGAGGGAAAAGGTGGAAATGGGGAGGGAGGTACGGAGAGGCGGAGACAGAGGGAGAACGAGGGTGGAATGCTAAGATGAAGGCAGGGCACCCAGGGCAGCGTGGAAGGCAGGCAGGCAACACTCACCTGCTGGCTCCAGGCCTGGTAGTAAGCATCCAGGAAGAGCAGACAGGCAGTGGGCACTGGGCCAAGGGCAGTCCACATCTCAGGTCTGGGCAGCAACTTCAAGGTCTGTCTTAGACAAGGCTCCACAAGAGGCTGGAGCCCAGACACCTGCGTCCAAGTGATTGAGGAAGGAGTGGATGACAGACTGGCCTCAGCAGAGTCACTATAGAAGAGCCACAAGGGGCCACAGTGAGGATCTGGCTGCCTGGACTCCCCTCTAAGCTCTGGCCGCCCTCTCCCTGTGGAGGAGCACTCCCACCGGTCCCAGAGCTCCTGACAGGATGTCACCGCCAGCGGCTCAGGGCTAGAGCCTACCTTCTGGGCTCAGGGGCGGTGCTACCGGCTGCTAGGGTCAGCTGGGTGAGGACGGTGAGCAGTGAGGCTGCCCTCTGCAGAGCCAGGGGCTGAGGGGAGGGGCTGCTGAGCTCCTTCGGCACAGCCTGCAGGGCTCGCGTCAGCACAGGGTACAGCTCCCTGGTAAGTGGGGAGAAGGACCGCCCTTCAGTGTGAGAAGGGAGATGGAAACAGAAGACACAAAGCAAGGCTCGGCCCCGGGCATCTGCAGTCTGGCTGAGGAGGAGCAGGAGGGAGGCCCAGGGCTGGGGACTCTGGGAAGGTTTCAAGAAGGAAGGCTGGGGGCTGAAGGGAAGGAGGTAGCCCCTCAAGGCTTCCACCACAAGAGGGAATTTAAATCTGATTTCACCAAGATACCAAGCTGGGGTGCACAGAATGTGGTTAACCCAGCTTTGTTCCACTCTCCCCCGGCTAGTCCTGACTCCCAAATTTTCTTCCTTTCTCCCAGAATCACCTCTTTCTCATACTCAGCCTCCCCCCGAGCTTGAACCTTGAGCAAAGCCAGAGTGCAGAGCTGGAGGGGTCTGTGAGGGAGCCTACCCTTGTCTCTCCTCACCTGTAAAGGTCACCACCCTGGCCGTAGGAGGCTGCCACGGCCCACAGACGGAAGGCCTCAGTGCTCAGTGTCTCGGCTTCCTCTGGGGGCAAGGCCAGATCCTGGGGAGCCTCAGCTATAAAGCGGCACAGGCGACTCCGGAGATCAAAGCCACTCAGCTGGGGTTGGGCAGAGAGTCTGGGGATTAGGATCAGCTGGGAGCCCGAAGAGGTCCAAGCCTCAGGTTCTCTCACTACAGAGACTGGCTCAACTCATCCCTGTTGAGGCCCCTCTGGTGCCAGAGGGTCATAATTCTGGGCTAGGGTGAAACTATCTCATCCATCCCTCCCTTCCTCTCTCCTTCCCTCCTTTTTAGCAAGCACTTGCTGGGCACCTTGGCTATGCCTATTTGTATGTGGCCCTTCTGGCCTGGGTCCAGGGAACAGGGAACCTTCCCTTCACATAATGAGAGCAGAGCAGGCCTACAGGATACACTAGGCTCCAGGTGACTAGGTTCCTGCCTGGGGGTTTCTGTTCCATTTCTAGGCAACTGGAACAGATACGAAGAGAAAGATGGCATGACTGGGCCACCCAGAGTGCAGGGGCTATGCTTAGCTCCCAACCCAGCCCTGTCTCAAGCCCCCATCCCTTGCCCTGTGTTCTGCTTACCAGCCGGGCAGCAATATTCCTACCAGCCGAGGCCAGGACACGAAGAAGTTTCATGGCAGGAGCACAGGGCATTCTGTGTAGACTGAGGGTAGGCCTCACCCCCATAGGGGACCAGCTGGTGGGCAGGAACTCTTGAATCACAGTCTCTATCAGCCGAGGGCACTCCAGGACCTGTGCAGGCCAGGAGGAAAAGGGAGGTAGGGAGGCTGAGGGTCAAGACCAGGCCTAGCTAGGCTCTTTGCCCAGTCCCCGCCTCCTTCTCTTTCTCACCCTTGTGGCTGACTCCAGGGAATGCCGGGCCAGGCGGATGAGCACAGCCAGGATGTCAAGGACCGCAGAAGGTCCTGGGCAGGTCACCTCCAGCAAGTAGCGTAGCCGAGGCAGCAGGTTGGTGGCCAGGAGCCCCTGAGGATCAGAGACACAAACCCACTACCAAATGCAACTGGACCCCAGGCCTTGATGATCCCTCCTGCCCAACATGTGCTGGCCCTGGAGGTCATGGGACCAGTGCAGCTGCCCCAGCACTTTTACCTTGATGACGTCATGTCGGGCCACATCAGATGGAGGCCGGTTTCCTTCCTCTGGGCTCTTCCTTTTTGCCTTTTCTGCTGGGGGCTCTTCATCCTCATCCTCGTCCTCCTTGTCCTCCTGGCTGGGCATCAGAGGGAACACCAAAGCTCCATGGTACCAAGAGAAGGTGCTATCGAGGAGCTCCTGCCAGAGGAAAGAGTGTGAAGGTGGGAAGAGGAAGAAGGGATCAGGCCAGAAAGCGGGTCCAGAAGTAGAGGGCAAAAGCCACGCACAAAGGACAGAGAGGCAAGGCTCCTAGGCTTTGGGGCCTTTAGAAGGTGGTGACACAGCCACCCCATTCTGTGCTCTGCCCGGCAAAGCCTCATCAATGAGGGCAGGCCCAGCAGGAGGAGTAGGGACCCTAATGCCTCGAAGCCTCATTCCTATGCCTGTTGTACCTCATCTCCAGGAGCCACCAGCAGAGCCCGAAGAGCCCGGACAGCAGCTGCGATGACCCCATCCACTCTGTCATCCAGAGAGAAGCGCAGCAGGAAGAGGAAACCAGCATCCAAAAGGAGGCGCAAGACACTGCCCACTAGCCGGTCCCCAAACTCGCCAACCTGGGCCTTGAGGGCAGGAGGATAAAACCTTGCTGAATATGCTGAAGTTACAGTCTCTGTCCTAAACCCTTCACTTGTCCAGCTAGGACCCTGGGTTTGTCCTTTTCTCAGTGTGACCCACAGACAGCTGGTGTATGGGCCAGTGAGTCAGAGTGAAACAGGCAGGAGGTGGGAAAGTCTAAGGGGAGGGGGGCGGGCAGGACGAGGCCAACAGTCCACTCACCCTGCCAATGACCTGGGCCAACACATGCAGCGCTAGTGCTCTCTGCTGGGACACCTGGCTGCGCGTCAGGTGGAACAGCTCCTGAAGGGAGTACCCTGCTCTCTGGAACAGGGACAAGAAGTCAGAAGGAGCCAAGACACAGGGCAGCACCCACCAACAAATACGTGGCAACCCTTATCTGCCATGCACCGAGTCAGGTGTCAAGTTGAAGACAAAGAAAAGTAAGTGATGTCTCTTGCCTCTGCTCTCCGTGGAGCCTCAAACTGATAAAGAAAATAAGACTGGCGCACAAGTAACCACAGCATAAGGCAGTTTGGGAGGAATGTAGTAATCGGTATTTAATTTGCAACCAGAGAACAGGAGAGAGAGAAGGGGCACCTGGAAAAGTGATGTGGTCTCAGTGGGTGGGTAGAGCTCTGATGGCCCAGCATGGAGAGAGGGGAAAGGTGTTCCCTGGAGCGGGCTTCAGGAACTGAGCCCTGGAGGTCCTTGAGCGCAGCGGGTACGTGGTGGGGAGGCAACAGAATGTGCAACAGAAGTGAGGGACGCAGAGCTGTGGGGTCAGCGGGGACAGATGGTGGAAGGCTGTTCTGTCGTGCTGAGGAGCCAAGACCTTATTCTGGGAGAACTCCCTGAGAGAGGAAACTTTCTGAGGCAAGGGACAGCCTGATTTGGGCGAGGGGAAATCACTACGGCAGCCCTGTGGGGGAGTGAGCGAATGGCATGACGGAGTGAGTGGAACATGGCAACTGAACAGACCAGAGGGATCAAGCCTCTGATCGAGGAAGCACTGTGGGGAGGTGACAGACAGAACTGGCAAGTTCTGGTGACTGACTGGAATGTGAGGGAACAAGGAGAAAGATTTCAAGCCTAAGAACTGAAAGGACAGGGACTTCCCTGGTGGTCCAGTGGTTAAGACTCTGTGCTCCCAATGCAGGGGGCCCAGGTTCGATTCATGGTCAGGGAACTAGATCCCCCATGCAGCAACGAAGATCCCGCATGCCACAAGGAAGACTCGGTGCAGCCAAACAAATAAACTAATAAATAAATATTAAAAAAAACAAAAAACAAAAAACTGGGCTTCCCTGGTGGCGCAGTGGTTGAGAATCTGCCTGCTAATGCAGGGGACACGGGTTCGAGCCCCGGTCTGGGAGGATCCCACATGCCGTGGAGCAACTAGGCACGTGAGCCACAACTACTGAGCCTGCGCGTCTGGAGCCTGTGCTCCGCAACGAGAGAGGCCGCGGTAGTGAGAGGCCTGTGCACCGCGATGAAGAGTGGCCCCCGCTTGCTACAACTAGAGAAAGCCCTCGTACAGAAACAAAGACCCAACACAGCCATAAATAAATAAATTAATTAATAAACTCCTACCCCCAACATCTTCTTAAAAAAAAAAAAACTGAAAAGACAGCAAGGCCGTGAACTGGAATAGGGTACACAGAAGGGCCAAGGCAGCTGAGCAGCGGTCCTTCTCCATATGGTTGTTAAAAGCACTTACTGAGAGCTGCCCAGTACTCCCTGGACCCCACGCCTCACCTCCGCCTCCTCTCCATGGTGGTGTAGGCCCAGATGGGTGGGAAGGTCCACGCTGGGGGCCAGCAGCTCTCCCTGAAGACTGAATCGGGCCTGCATCCTCTAATGGGTACAGAAAGAGAACTATGGGCTGGGGGCACCAGCAAATTCCCCACACCCATTCCTCACCTGTAATGCCAGGACTCTCAGGACGTAGGGCCTGACTCTACCTCTGACCAGAAGTGGGGCTCCTCTGGCCATAGAGGCCAGGCAGGAAGAGGGGAGTGAGCACTAGGAGAGATGTTTCTCCAGCTTTTGGGGGAAGAGAAAAGCCTAAGTTCTGGGTGCAAGACAGCAGCCCCACTCACTGTCACCCCACCTTGCCCTTGTAGGCCGGCTGGCCCTCCTCACCTCCTGAGTCTGCTGCCGTCGGAGTGGAGGTAGGTCTTGGGTCCAATGGAGCTTCTCCAGCTCAACAGTGTCCATGTGCAGCCATTCTTTCTGGGGAGTCACGGGCAGTGCCAGAGCTGGGAGATGGAAGCAGAGTAGTATTCTCTAAGGGGCTCAGCTCACTGATCCACTGGGGTCCCAGCCATCATCCAGCAGCTGCCACATCCACCTCTGCCCAAGGGTCTGGCAGCCTCTGCCTTCAGCTATGACTAATGGCACAGCCCAGGGGCTGGAATGCCTGATATGGCAGAACGCACCCTGTCCTGGGCTCTAGCCCCTTTCTGACCCCGAAGATTTGTTGGGAGAGGAAAGAGGAAGCAGAGGAGTTAAGGAAGAGAAGAGAGAGGAAGCAGAGGAGGAAGGGAGGACCACATACAGCAGGGAAACCACAGTTCTCCACTCTCTAGTAACGACCTTCTAAAGGAGCAGGGGAGTGGGGACAATGAGGAGGGGGCAGCCATACTTCAGCAGAGCAAGATACAGAAACACACACCTGCAATATCCTCCTCCTTCCTCACCCCACCCAACCCCCACCCAACCTGCTCAACTGGCCTAGAGTTCATCCAGGGGCAGGAGGTTCCTGGCTCTCCTAATTCAATTCTTCTTTTGTTAATCACTAATAAAATCATCCAGTTCCTGGAAGATGAGTGCTCCCACTGGCCTCTCTGCTTCAGGTCTGGCATGTTCACAAGACCTGCATCAGACCCTTCCTCTCCCACCACCCTGCCATTATTCTCCCAACACTGAGAGCAGAGGCAGAAAGAACTGCGGGATGGATGGAGCCAGAGCTGGGGCAGCTACTGTAAAGGCAGGGGGCAGATGGTCTGGAGGGGGAGAGGCCATTCAGCCATCACATTGTGCTGTCTCTTACCAGGGAAGGGGGAGAAGGAGCAGTAACAGGACAGGAAAACAGGAAGCACATGCAGGAAGAATATATGCATCAGCAAATGAAGACTGACTTCAAACCAATAATGAAGATTAACGTTAGGGGACTTCCCTGGTGGTCCAGTGGTTAAGACTCTGTGCTCCCAATGCAGGGGGCCCAGGTTCGATTCATGGTCAGGGAACTAGATCCCCCATGCAGCAACGAAGATCCCGCATGCCACAAGGAAGACTCGGTGCAGCCAAACAAATAAACTAATAAATAAATATTAAAAAAAAAAAAAAAAAACAAAAAACTGGGCTTCCCTGGTGGCGCAGTGGTTGAGAATCTGCCTGCTAATGCAGGGGACACGGGTTCGAGCCCCGGTCTGGGAGGATCCCACATGCCGTGGAGCAACTAGGCACGTGAGCCACAACTACTGAGCCTGCGCGTCTGGAGCCTGTGCTCCGCAACGAGAGAGGCCGCGGTAGTGAGAGGCCTGTGCACCGCGATGAAGAGTGGCCCCCGCTTGCTACAACTAGAGAAAGCCCTCGTACAGAAACAAAGACCCAACACAGCCATAAATAAATAAATTAATTAATAAACTCCTACCCCCAACATCTTCTTAAAAAAAAAAAAACTGAAAAGACAGCAAGGCCGTGAACTGGAATAGGGTACACAGAAGGGCCAAGGCAGCTGAGCAGCGGTCCTTCTCCACATGGTTGTTAAAAGCACTTACTGAGAGCTGCCCAGTACTCCCTGGACCCCACGCCTCACCTCCGCCTCCTCTCCATGGTGGTGTAGGCCCAGATGGGTGGGAAGGTCCACGCTGGGGGCCAGCAGCTCTCCCTGAAGACTGAATCGGGCCTGCATCCTCTAATGGGTACAGAAAGAGAACTATGGGCTGGGGGCACCAGCAAATTCCCCACACCCATTCCTCACCTGTAATGCCAGGACTCTCAGGACGTAGGGCCTGACTCTACCTCTGACCAGAAGTGGGGCTCCTCTGGCCATAGAGGCCAGGCAGGAAGAGGGGAGTGAGCACTAGGAGAGATGTTTCTCCAGCTTTTGGGGGAAGAGAAAAGCCTAAGTTCTGGGTGCAAGACAGCAGCCCCACTCACTGTCACCCCACCTTGCCCTTGTAGGCCGGCTGGCCCTCCTCACCTCCTGAGTCTGCTGCCGTCGGAGTGGAGGTAGGTCTTGGGTCCAATGGAGCTTCTCCAGCTCAACAGTGTCCATGTGCAGCCATTCTTTCTGGGGAGTCACGGGCAGTGCCAGAGCTGGGAGATGGAAGCAGAGTAGTATTCTCTAAGGGGCTCAGCTCACTGATCCACTGGGGTCCCAGCCATCATCCAGCAGCTGCCACATCCACCTCTGCCCAAGGGTCTGGCAGCCTCTGCCTTCAGCTATGACTAATGGCACAGCCCAGGGGCTGGAATGCCTGATATGGCAGAACGCACCCTGTCCTGGGCTCTAGCCCCTTTCTGACCCCGAAGATTTGTTGGGAGAGGAAAGAGGAAGCAGAGGAGTTAAGGAAGAGAAGAGAGAGGAAGCAGAGGAGGAAGGGAGGACCACATACAGCAGGGAAACCACAGTTCTCCACTCTCTAGTAACGACCTTCTAAAGGAGCAGGGGAGTGGGGACAATGAGGAGGGGGCAGCCATACTTCAGCAGAGCAAGATACAGAAACACACACCTGCAATATCCTCCTCCTTCCTCACCCCACCCAACCCCCACCCAACCTGCTCAACTGGCCTAGAGTTCATCCAGGGGCAGGAGGTTCCTGGCTCTCCTAATTCAATTCTTCTTTTGTTAATCACTAATAAAATCATCCAGTTCCTGGAAGATGAGTGCTCCCACTGGCCTCTCTGCTTCAGGTCTGGCATGTTCACAAGACCTGCATCAGACCCTTCCTCTCCCACCACCCTGCCATTATTCTCCCAACACTGAGAGCAGAGGCAGAAAGAACTGCGGGATGGATGGAGCCAGAGCTGGGGCAGCTACTGTAAAGGCAGGGGGCAGATGGTCTGGAGGGGGAGAGGCCATTCAGCCATCACATTGTGCTGTCTCTTACCAGGGAAGGGGGAGAAGGAGCAGTAACAGGACAGGAAAACAGGAAGCACATGCAGGAAGAATATATGCATCAGCAAATGAAGACTGACTTCAAACCAATAATGAAGATTAACGTTAGACGTTCAAGGACAGAGAATATTCTCTCTCTTCCCATCTGCCAGGCCTAGAAGGAATACTTTCCTCTACTTTTGTTCCCCAGAAGTCCCCTCCTCCTCCAAACCTGGGGCTCCTGGCTCCAGCTCGTCTTCCTGCCTGGGCTCACTGGCAGAAGTTGGCATGATGGGCTCCTCTCCAGTGACCTCAGCAGAGCGACCTCCTGGCCTCTGCTCCCCCGTGGCCTTCTCTTCTGCCTGCTCACAGGTGCGGCTGTGAGATCTCAAGAAGGCAACCAAGCTGGGATCTAGAAGAGAGCGTGGAGGGGAGAATGGGTGGGGGCAGATCCTCCCCAGCCTCTATACACCTGAAATCTGCTTAATACTGCCTGTCTGTGGGCGCCAAGGCCAAGACAAGCCACTTCCCAGCCCTCGCCTGAGCCCCCGGGGCTCTCTTGCAGCCTCGATGACCCATATCTGTCACTGGGACCTGCCTGCCCACTTATCCCTCCACTCTTCACAGTCCCCTGGTCCAGGCCAGTCTTCCCATCCCTGTGCTTGGCTTCAGGTCAGCGGCCCAAAGTAAGTGGCTGTGGAATAAATGAATCAATGTTGACGAGGGCCAAAAAGAAGGCATTTAGGGGAATAGTTTCTCACTTTCAACTATTTTATTTATTTATTTATGCACAAATATTCACTAAAAACCTAATATATGGGGACTTCCCTGGTGGCGCAGTGGTTAAAAATCTACCTGCCAATGCAGGGGACACAGTTTCAAGCCCTGGTCTGGGAAGATCCCACATGCCGCGGAGCAACTAAGCCCGTGTGCCACAACTACTGAGCCTGTGCTCTAGAGCCCGCAAGCCACAACTACTGAGCCCGTGTGCCACAACTACGAAGCCTGCACGCCTAGAACCTATGCTCTGCAACAAGAGAAGCCGCTGCAATAAGAAGCCCGCGCACCACAACAGAGAGTGGTGCCCCGACTCGCTGCAACTAGAGAAAGCCCGTGTACAACAATGAAGACCCAGAGCAGCAAAAAAAAAAAAAAAAAAGAAAGAAAAAGAAAACAAAACTTATATATGGTATGCTCTATGTAAGTGCTAGATACATAGTTTGGAACAGATTGACTTGGCACTACTGTTTTGGTGAACAGAAACTAGGAGGGAGGTGTAGTATAGCACAGCATCACATAATAGAGTACCCTGTAGTTGTACTAGAGTACAGCCAAAATACAGTGTATACTACACTTCAGTAGTACAGTATACATGATATAATGGTTAAGAACAGCCAATGACACCAGGTAGACCTGGTTTTATATCTCATTGGTGTTCATTAACAGGATGTGGTACCACGCTGTGTGACCTGAGGGAGAATTTCTTAAAGTTTTGAGCCTCAGTTTTTTTTGTTTTTGTTTTTATCTTTTCATAAATAAATGAGGTTAGTACCACTGACCTCAACAGGAACAGTTTGAGGACAAAATGAAATGCGTTAAAGTACTCTGCCTGGCACTCACAGTGAGCCTTCCTCAATAAATGACAGTCCCTTCCTAGCCCGGTCTTGGCAGGAAAGGCTGGTACCCGTACCAAGCTGAGCCAGTAACCGCTGCTGTTCCTGCAGGATCTCCTCTGGAGCCATGGCTTGCAGTCTCGCTACGTTCTCTTCATGGATGGTCTGGGCTTCCTGCTCAGCCTCCTGGCTCTTGAGCCCCTTCCCTGTAACCAGATGGGGTCCCTGGAAGCTGTAGCTGTTCCATGGAAGCTGGCTGCCCTGCTCCCTAGGTGTGAGTGCCTCACAGGTTGCAGCACCTGGAAGAAGGATACGATCAGTTTCATTGCCTCACCCCAACTGGGCCTTCTGTCCCTCTTCTCTAATCCCATTAGCTCTGGAGACAGATGGAAGCCCCAGAGTTTTCCCAGGCACAGAGTGGAGACCCCCCTGGGTTTGGCACAAGACTCCAGGGCATCCTGGGGCTGGGTTGGGGTGATGACCTCTCTACTCATTTTTCCCCTTGGACTTAGAAGTTTCCCTCAGAAACATCTCACTTTCTGACTCTTCTGTTGGATGTCTACGCAGCCGTCTGCCTCCAGGGGCCTGCCCCCAGCTCTTCTGCTAGTAATTTGCATCATTAAAAGAATCTTGGCCTACGTCTTTATTTTACAGTCTCTACCAGACACTTCTATCCCCTTCCTTTCTCCTACAGTCAAGTAATGACCTGCCTTCTCCCGGCACCTAAGACCCAGATGTGGACGCAAGCTGCCCATACTCAATAGTCTAAGTGGAGATATCGGATGGCTCCTCTTTAGATGGCTCAAATGCACTTCAGATTTGAGGCCGGGAAGATGTATATCCAAAGATGACTCTACAAATGTGTATTACAAAAAGGCTGAGCCCAAACCTCTTCAAACCCTGCTCACCCTCTGGTGGGTCCAAGGTAGATGCAACTTCTCCAACTGGTGGGACCTTGGCTTCAGATGCTCTCCTTGCTGCAATTTCCTGGGCAAAGATACTTTTCTTACCAGATGTTGCTGGCTTCCCCTATGGGGCAAAAAGAAAACCCAGGTGACTGATGCTTATTACCCCATTCTCTTCTCAACCTCTTTATACCAAGGTCGCTGGAACAAAGAGATACAAGAGACTTGCTTAATCTCCAAGGGTCACAACCCTAGTCCTCAGAGAAAGCAGGGCTCTACAGAAGCATAGGTTTTTGAAGTCTGACAGACTTGGGTTGGATTTCTGGCTCTTCTATCTATTAGATGTGTGGTGTTGCAAAAGTTATCAGTTTCCTCATCTCAAAAAATAGAGATAATGATACCTATATTACATGGCTGTTATAAGGATTAAATGAAGTAATGCATATAAAGTGCTTAGTGTGGTGCTGTTTTAACAATGGAATTGCTTATCATTATTAAGATTATCTACCTGGGGAATATGCACTATGATGCTCACAAGACTGTCCTCCCCTAAACACCATCTGAGGTCACCTCTGCCTACCTGTCTCCCCTGTGAGCGATGGAATACAGGAGGGAAAGCAACGCCAGAGGGCACAGGCAGATTCACAGCCACTGAACTTGTATCTCGTTCCTGCAGCAACAAAGTACAAAGCAGTGAAGATACAGAGACTTCCCCAGGCTGGACCCTATCCTACTAGCCTCAGTTCTATATGACTAGAACCTCACCCTAGGGAGTCATGAACCCATCTTGCTTCTTAAGTCACAGTGATTCTAAACCAGCCCCCAACCTGACTGCAGGGGATAAAGTCCCATCTTTCTGAATCACTCTCTGCTCAGTAAGGCTCACCACCCACACGCAACATCCTTTCTGCCCTTGGATGCCTTGCCCCACTCAACCAGGGTGAGACGCACAATAATCTTAGTCAAGACAGCAGTGATGTGCTTATCATGCCTGTTCAGCCTCTCTTCAGGGTCCTCATGTTCAGGCAGGGGATGGCCGGGGCTGGGCCTGGCTCTCTTTGGGGGAGCAGGAACCAAAGCTGGGGGCAAGTCTGGGAGATCTGAGAAAGAAAAAAACCCAGATGTGAGGTTACGCATATCTTCCCAAGAAGAGACTGAGGGCTAGGGGAAAGCCAAAGAAAGAAAGGCAGCTGCTGTGCAGCGCTGGCTCAAGCTGTGTCACCTTGGGCAAGGTATTTAACCTCTTTGAGCCTCCGTTTCTTCATATGTAAAATGGGGCTGCAGCAACAGAGGTTACACAGTTCTGAAATAATGACGGGGAATCCAGCCACATCAGGAAGAGGGAGAGACCCTGAAGTTGTACCGCTCTCCTTTTCAACCTCATACCCACAGCCACTCACTGTCCAGCATCACCACATCCCGATGATCCCGCAGTGGAGGCCGGTCCGGGTTAGCATCACCACCACTCCTACTTCCTTTCTTCACCAGTTGTACTGCTGGGGCTGCACCAGCTGCAAGAAACTGACTCTGGAAGTGCAGCAGGTCCACCTCGGACTCCCCTGGCTTTGGTCTTGACAGCATCTTGACACTCCAGCTGCCTCCCTCGTGGGACTCTTTCCAGCACTGCTTCCGTGTAGGGAATTCACTCTCATTTACTCCTAGAAGCAGTAAAGATGATGGGCCCTCTGCAACTGAACCCTGATTCTCTTTTTTGTGCATCAGAAAAGGCTCCTTCTTCCAGGGTTCGGTGGACTCTTTTCTCCTCATTCATACCTTATTGCCATTCCCTCCTTACTTAGCTCTCCCTGATGTCAATAGCCCAGCAACAATATTTACTGCCACCTTAGATTGTTTACAATCTGTGGATGATAAAAACTTTCAGGAACAACCATAGAGGACCTAAGGAAAATGTCATTAGGAGCCAGGCGGATAAATGTGTCATACCGGGGAGTGGTGATTCGGTATCAAACTGGTGGGAACATGCCTGGCCGAAAAGTATTCAAATTATTAAAAACCTTGGGCTATAAAAGATCAATATATAAAAATCATTTGTATTTCTATACACTATTAAAGAACAATCAGAAAACGAAATTAAGAAAACAACTCTATTTAGAATAGCATCGAAAAGAATAAAATACTTAGGAATAAATTTCACCAAAGCAGTTCAAGACTTATATTCTGTCGGGCCCCACAACGGCCCCTAGGGCTCTACGGTCGCGGGCGCTCCTGGGCCACCCGCGTCAACAAAGAGAAATCACGGTGTCTCAGCCTATGCTGCCCGCGGATGGAGGGCCGTGCCCAGGATCTCCGCACCGACGAGGCCGCGGCCGCTCCTGGCCAGATCAAAAACACTGGGGCAGACTCCAACAAAGAACTGGAAACCCTGTACCAGAGCCCTCCGCCGGGATCTCCTGTAGTCCGTCCCGCTAGCCCAGCCACCTACTTGGCCTAGGACCACCTGGACGCCGCCATCTTGCCCCGCTGGGGCCGGGCTTCCGCCGCCACCAGTTCTGAGCTTCCGCCCCGCAGGCCGGCCCGCCTCTTCAGGTCCTGGCTCCGCCCACTCTTGGGAGGGGTTTGCCCTTGTGGTGTTCAGGACTCGTGAGCCCGAAGGTATTACGCTTGCCGAGTCTCACCGCAGCGTGTAAGCTCTGGGCGGACACTCTGTACACATACAACACCCGTGACAGAGGCAAAGGGTTCCTCAGACGCCCTTCTACACTCCCAAGCTCAGGGACAGCACATAGAAACCTGCATACACTCGACTGTGACCTCCCCAATGTGATTATGGGCGAGCAAGAAAATAACCAGGAAAAAGGAAAGGTGAAGCCCAAGGAAAGAAACACTGCAGGAATGGTGATAGTGAGGAGAGGAGAAAACAGCCTCATTGCCTGCAAGGTGATTCACTTCATGAGCATCCTGCCTTTGTTCGTGCCAATATCTCTCTTTCCTTCCATCTCACCCGTCTTTTTCTTCCTTTAAGGCCTGGTTGGAATCAGCTCTAAACTTTTGCCAGCTGGGCCTACTCACTGAACTTTCCTTGGAATCTTCCATCTGCACCACCTGTGTGCTATGTTGGGCACATACTGCCCACTATCAACTGTCTCCAGTTACCTTTTCATAAGTACGTACCCTGTTCCCTTGTATAGACTGAGTTTCTTGGGGGCATCAGGCCTTCTTTTTTGCATCCGTAATGCTCAGCACCCAGCATATTGCCATGAACATAGGACCTTAGTAAATCATTGCTTGATTGAAGGCCGTCTTAGGGCAGCCAGTGTTAGTCCAGGAGTTCTCAAACTTTAGCAGGCATCAGAAGCACCTGGAGGGCTTGTTAAACCAGATTTCTGGGCCTCACCTGAGTTTCTGGTTCAGTAGGTCTCCAATAGGACCCAAGAATTTGCATTTCTAACAACTTTCTAAGTATTCTACAGAATCCTTCTTTAGTTCTCTTGGTTTCAAGTGCAGCAGTAAATTTCAGCTACTAGGATTTAGCCAACCTTGGGGGTCCAAATTGTACTGGCTGTTCAGAAGTTACGGTGAATGAGGGAGGGAAATTGGATCCAAAAATGCAGGAAGAACGAATGTAGAAAATCACTGTTTGCAACCACTAATCAAATAATCGCTCCAGACAATAATCATCAATAACTGATAAAGCTATTAGGTAAAAGGTTGATGAGAACTTTGTATGCATGGATCAGGTGGTAAACTTTTTAACCTACTGATGAATCTTAACATCACTAAAAGTGGGGCCACTGGACATAATGTGCCCCCTGATGTGATGCCACTGAAAGTACAAAACATGTCCTAGGAAGACTTCATGCCAAAAAATTAAAGCTGAATCTAGTCAGGCATCTAGATCTAACTATCATCTGTAACTACATTAAGAGATTATCAATTAAACATGTGGTCCTTGTTTGTATGCTGATTCAAACAAACTTATAAAATGGCGTTTTTTGAGACTGGGAAAACTGAACACAAACTGAGTTTTATATGATATTAAGTATTTTTAAAAGATTTTATTGTGTATGGGGAGTTCCCTGGTGGTCTAGTGGTTAGAATGAAGAGTTACCCCCTCTCGCCCCAACTAGAGAAAAGCCCATGTGCAGCAACAAAGACCCAAAGCAGCCAAAAAAAAAAAAAAAAGTATTGGGTATGGATGTGGTTCTTTTTGAAAAATAAACGAGCAACAAAGCCCGTGCACCACAACTACTGAGCCTGCACTCTGGAGCCCATGAGCCGCGACTACTGAAGCCCGCGTGCCTAGAGCCCATGCTCCGCAACAAGAGAAACCACTGCAATGAGAAGCCCGCGCACCGCAATGAAGAGTTACCCCCTCTCGCCCCAACTAGAGAAAAGCCCATGTGCAGCAACAAAGACCCAAAGCAGCCAAAAAAAAAAAAAAAAGTATTGGGTATGGATGTGGTTCTTTTTGAAAAATAAACTTTATTTTATTTTTTAAATTTATTTATTTATTTTTGGCTGCATTGGGTCTGCGTTGCTGCGTGTGGGCTTTCTCTAGTTGCGGCGAGCAGGACTACTCTTCGGTGGGGTGCTCGGGCTTCTCATTGCGGTGGCTTCTCTTGTTGCAGAACACAGGCTCTAGGCTCGCGGGCTTCAGTAGTCGCGGCTCATGGGCTCTAGAGTGCAGGCTCAGTAGTTGTGGTGCATGGGCTTACTTGCTCTTCGGTGCTTTCACTGTCACGGCCTAGGTTCAATCCCTGGATGGGGAACTGAGATCCCGCAAGCCAAGTGGTACGGCCAAATAAATAAATAAATAAAATGTGTTTTTTTAAAAAAATGGGGCTTCCCTGGTGGCGCAGTGGTTAAGAATCCGCCTGCCAATGCGGATGTGGTTCTTTTTGAAAAATAAACTTTATTTTATTTTTTAAATTTATTTATTTATTTTTGGCTGCATTGGGTCTGCGTTGCTGCGTGTGGGCTTTCTCTAGTTGCGGCGAGCAGGACTACTCTTCGTTGGGGTGCTCGGGCTTCTCATTGCGGTGGCTTCTCTTGTTGCAGAACACAGGCTCTAGGCTCGCGGGCTTCAGTAGTCGCGGCTCATGGGCTCTAGAGTGCAGGCTCAGTAGTTGTGGTGCATGGGCTTACTTGCTCTGCGGCATGTGGGATCTTCCGGGACCAGGGCTCGAACCCGTGTCCCCTGCATTGGCAGGAGGATTCTTAACCACTGCATCACCAGGGAAGTGCCAAATAAACTTTATTTTAGAATAGCTTTAGATTTACAGAAGAATTGGGAAGAAAGAAAGCTTCCATTTACGCCACAGTTTCCCCTGTTATTAGCATCTAACATTGATATGGTACATTTGTTGGAATTGAAAAACCAATATTGACATACTATTACTACTAAACTCCATACTTTATTCAGATTTCCTCAAATTTTCCCTAAGGTCCTTTTCCTGTTCCATCCAGCATACCACATTAAATTTAGTTATCATGACTGCTTAGGCTCCTTTGGCTGTGATAGCTTCGTAGACTTTTTTTATTTTGATGGCTTGGACAGTTTAGAGTAGTACTGGTAGGGTATTTTGTAGAATGTCTCTCCATTGGGATTTGTCTGATGAGTTTCTCATGATTAGACTGGGGTTATGGGTTTTAGGTCCTCCCACTCCTCTTTTTTTTTTTTTTAATATTTATTTATTTGGCTGCACCGAGTCTTAGTTGCAGCACGTGGGACCTTTGTTGCAGCATGCGGGATCTAGTTCCCTGACCAGGGATTGAACCCGGGCCCCCTGCATTGGGAGTGTGGAGTCTTAACCACTGGACCACCAGGGAAGTTCCAGGTCCTCCCCCTCCTTGAGGCTGGAGTATCTACATAAATTATTTGTAATTCTGCATGGGAGATTTGTCTATGCTCTCCATGAATTAACTTATTAATTTATAATATACTTTTTAATTATTAATAAATTATAACTTATTCACTCATATATATTTATATTTGGCCCTTTGATAAACCCCATCATTTTCTCTGTGTGTGTGGTTTTTTTTTTGGCCACACCACATGGCTTGTGGGATTTTGGTTCCCCCACCAGAGACTGAACCCAGGGCCTTGGCAGTGAGAGCGAGGAGTCCTAACCACTGGACCTCTGGACCTAGAATCAGCCATTTCTCCAAGGACCCTTGGTTCTTTTTATTGGAAAATGGTATTAGAAACCAAGATTTGGATGCTAGGTATACTCATTGCTACTGGGGTGTCTTGCTTTTTGGCCCTCCTCAGCTGACAAAGGAAATATATGTGTATACTGTTATATATACACATATCTATAATTATTTCTGTATGTAACCATCTGAATCTATATATGGATGACGTTTTTTAAGTCTGTTACAGATACACAGTGTAATATTTACAGCTGAAATTAATTATATGGCTAAGATTTGCTTTTAAAAACTCCAGCAAAAGAACAAAAAATAAATTGGGGATAATACAACACAACTGGCTAAGATAATCATTGAAGCAGAATGATGGGTACATTTGGGAGTCATTATACTCTTCTGTCTACTTGTGTGTATGTTTAAAATATTCCATAATAAAAAAGTGTTTAGAAAATAGCCTAAATTGCCATGTTGCTATTAAAGTGGGTCAAAAAGAGCACTACAGCCAGCCAGATATGTGGCATTCACACACAGATACATTTTTTCTCTCAGGGCCATCCCTAGGTGAAATTTTGAAGAGGACAACTGTTTTTCTTCCACATGTTTGGACCCATCTGCTGTTTCAGAAACCCCAAGCTTATTGCTCTCTTCCTCCTTCCTAAATCTGCTTTTGGGGAAAAACCTGATCATTTGAAAATGCCCCTTTCAGAGTGTGGTCTTTCCTCGGAACTTACTTTCTGCTTCATCATCAACTGGGCAAGGAGTGACATTGTTTCTGGCTTAGGGATTTCAGGCAAGGGGTGTTTGGCAGGTACAGCAATAGTCCCCAGCACCCCTGACATCACACCTGTAACGTAGTTTTGCTCCAAGCCCCAAAGTCATAGATTCCCTGCATTCTCTAAGGTGATGAGGAACACAGTCTGTGGTCTGCCCCATTCCTTAAAGGGAACTTCCCAACTCTTACCTCTTTAACCAGTAGTTGGGAAAGAATATAGCCTTGGTCACAGGGCCAGTGAGACTGCCATGACCCCATAACTCACGTTGGTTCCCCACCACTCCCTGAGGTGGGGACAGAAGGTGAAGTCCTAACTCTGAGAAAGCTGAAGCAGCTACTTCCTGAGACTGCTGGAAGTTGCCATCAAGGTGTTCTGCTGCTATGGGCAGGTGGTTTTTATTTCCAGTTTTGTCTTTGTCTTCTCTGGCTCCTTGGCCTCTTTGGACAGTTGTAGATTATAAAAGGCAGAGAGTGGGCAAATACTTATTTCACACGAGTAGGGTGATGCCAAGGCCCAACCTAGCTCCACCCATAATAAGGGGCTGCTGCTGGCCCTTCCTCTCCCCTGGGATAGATCATAACTGGCTCTGCTTCTGTTCTGAGGACAGGAACTCCTAGGACATCTGCTCATACATTAGGTCAAATACATTTCCTGTTGATTTGATTAGTTCCTTCCAAGCAATGCATTTACAAAAGGAAGGGAGATTTTTGCAGGCATGTACTTGCAAAGGCAGCCAACCTCCTCCAGTCACACACACACATCTTCTCCCCATCCACCCACAAAGCGTCAGTCACATTTAGAGTTTGCACAAATGCACACCCTCCCTCATACACCACAATGCACACCCTCTCACCCACCTACACACCTCTTCCACAAAATCACACCTGCTCTCATACCCTTAAAGTATGTTCCTTTACTGTGCCCAGAGAGAGAGAGAAAGATGGGGGAGATGGGTAAGAAGAGTGGGTTGTGAGGGCTCAGGAAGGCAAGCACGCTGTGTAGGAGCTGGAAAGTCAGAAGACCAGGACCCCACAGTCCTCTCTACCCTGCAAGTAGAAATACTAAGAATCGAGAGGGGTTCAGAAGCAGGGGTAGAGGAGGCAGGCACTCAGGGTGCCAGGCCCCACATGGATAATATGCTGCCCCAGCGTGAGAGTGATGTGCCTCAGCCCTGCAGCTGAGGTAGGAAGTTTGTCAAGGCTTGTGAGTGGAGAATGCAGAGGTATTCATGATATGTTCCAGAAGCCCATTTTGCCTGGTAGCAAAGGATGGTCCTTGGGCTGGGATTCTCATCAGAGTTCAGGAAATGGGTTTTGGGGGGAGGGTTGGGATAAGGGGTGAAAAGGAAGTGAAAGGCTGGGTTTGGACTCTGGGTTCAACACCTTCTAGGAGGGGTCTTCCCAGTGTCAGCCAGAGTCAACAATTTCCTTTCACTGGAAACTTGAAGTCCCCTCCAGAGAGGAGAGGTGGGGGAGAGGACCTTGAGAAATGACAAGTGCTCAAGTTCAGGGCTGCAGCAACCGCACTGCCGCAGTAGCCATGGCCCCAGTGAATCTGGCTTCAGCCCCAGACTGTTGTCTGCCTGCCCTGATCCGACTCAGCCTGAGCTCAGACGCTGTGGATTCTGGAATGGAGCAAAGCTTTTCCTTTAGGAAAGAGTCCTGAAGCTGACCCACAGCACCCCAGAAAATTGCCTGAGCTCTCAGTGAAACGGAGGCTCAGGCCCCTGCCATCCAACTCTGACAGCGCTTCTCCCTGTGATGCCGCCTGGGGGCACTCCCAGCTGGGTCTGAGGCTGCCGTCCCGCACTGCTACTGTTGTTATCATTAGTATAATTAATAAACAAGCACTGATGGGGCCAAGAGGAAGAAGAGGCAGGCCCCTGCTGCTCAGGAGAATCCCTGAAAAGATCCAATGAGGCTGCAGGGAAGTGGAAGGTGGATTGGAGGGGGCACTGAGTGGCTTGTCCCTCCTCCCCAACCAGGACTTCTGGGAAGGGCCCTTTGGAGTAGGCTCCTGGGGACAGTAAAGGCAAGGGAAAGAGGAGGGGAACATTTGGTAGACTGGATTTGGAACTAGCTCTTTCTCTGTCTGACAGGATGTCTGTGGGCACGGCCATCCCCTTGATTACTGGTTGTGGGGCAGGCCAAGCCCTGAGGCAATTATTCATTCATTTAACAGGCATCTGTCTACTTACTTATGGCATGCCTACTGTGTGCAAGGTGGTCTATTAATAATAGCTAATGTTTTATTGGATATTGTGAAGACACAGCCAACTTTCACACCACATCCTGGGGCATGGAGGCGAGAAGCAGAGGAAGCAACTAGGGAGAATGACAGCCCCAAAAGATATGGGCCATTGGGCTTTGACCTGTGTAGTGTAGCAGTGGGGATAGCAGATAAAACCTGAGGATTACCAAGATCTCAGAAAACTCAAGACCCAAGGCCCAAGGTCTTGGAGATAAAGGGGTGGGAAATGGAGTATGAAGATGGGCAATTTGGGCGAAAGGCTCATGAACGAGGCAGGAAGGTGTGCTAGTATATCCTGTGGCGAGAGCACTGAGTCACGACAATTTCAGGGCGCCTCATGGGAGTATCTAGGGGATACTTTCTGTGTTGAGAAGAGGGTGCTTGGTTCTGTGATCAGTCTGGACAAAAGTTGGGGTGTGGTAGAGGCTTCTAGCAAGGTTTGGAGGGAAGGATCTGGAGTGTTGGGTTTGAAAAGATGCTGGAGTCCTTAGGGAAAGGAGGTGCGCGGCTGCGGTGCCCGTGCAGGGGACCGAGCCAGATCCTCGGATCCGGCCTTGGGGTAGCTGGGGCAGGGGGTGCCGGCCGGGGCTGCGGAGTTCTGTCGGGGGAGGTCGGCCGGAGGCCGGGCCGGCAGCGGCCGGGTTGGCGCTCGGAGCGAGCCGCCCGGTGCTCCGCGGGGGGGCGGTACGAGCTCCGGCTGCCGGCGGGCGGGCCGGGGAGGAGGCGGCGGCTCCGAGAAGAACATGAATCAGCGGCGGCGGCGACGGCGGCGACGGCTGTGGAAGGAGCGCGGTGGCCCAAGAGCGGCCCCGGGACCCCGCGCGGCTCACGGCCGCCGCGGCGACTCGCAGCGGGGGCAGGTCTCAGAGTGCGGGCCGCAGCACCGCCCCTCGGCCCTCCTCCTTCCTCCTCCTCCTCCTCCTTCTCCCTCCTCCTCCTCCACTCCCTCCTCCTCCTCCACTCCCTCCTCCCTAGTCGCTCGCGGGCCGGGCCCGGCATGGTGCGGGGTCGCCGCCGATGGCGCTGAGGCGGAGCATGGGGCGGTCAGGGCTCCCGCCGCTGCCGCTGCCGCTGCCGCTGCCGCCGCCGCCGCCGCCACCGCCGCCGTCGCCGCTGCTTCTGCTGCTGGCGGGTCTGACCGCTCTGCTGCTCCCCGAGCCCGCGGCCGCAGGTAGGGGCTGGCCCGGGGGGCGGCGGAAAGCGGGGGGCTGCGGAAGGGCGCGGCCGGGGTCGGAGCCCGGGGACGGCAGCCGAGCGAGCCCCGGGCCTGGGCGGGCCGGAGAATTGGGCGGGGGGCTCCAACCTGGAAGGCCGAGGCTCGGGCGGGGGGAGGGGGCTCAGCGGTGCGTTCGCCGCGGGATCTTGGGTCGCGGCCCCCACCCCCAACTTTCTCGCGTCCGGGCTCATCTGGCGGGGTTGTAAGGAAAGGAGCGGGGCTGCGGGCCGAGTGGTCAGCGGGGGGTGTTGGGATTGGCGTTTCCCGCCTCGACGTTCCTAGCTGTTTGCTCTCCCCTCCCAGTCCTGGGGACCACATCTGCCCACCCCACACAAACGAAGGTCCCACTCTGAAGCCACAGGGGCTGGGAGTGAGCACCCACCGGCACCCCTACATCATGTAGATACAGGGGCTTCGAGAGTGCCCAGTCACAGAAAACACCTGGGCTTACTCTAGTCGCGGTGCCTTCTCCGAGCTTCCTGAAACTGGGCGTGTTGGAGAGGATGGTCTGGACAGGGTTGCTAGTCTTTGCTCAGCCTTGTGTTCCCACATAGCCATGAGGCATTTGCCAATGGCAGGAGTGCTTCTTCCAGCACCGGGATCCCCAAGTTCACACTACACACCCCTGGGACTGCTGGACATGTATGGTGTGTAAGGCTACCCCTCCTTGCCCTGTGACTGGTCCTGAGAGGGTGAAGGGAGTAGGAAGAGACACAGGGCAGAGCAGCAGCCACCCAGCAGGCACCTTCTTTTCAGATAGCACTCCCTGCCATATCAGCATCTCAGGGAAGAAAAGGGAAGGGAAAGAGTGACAAGTATTTCCAAGCGGAAGGGTGTATGTATCTTAGGATCAGAGCGCTCAGGATTTGCCTAGCGTCACACAGCAAAGGGCAGGAAGAAGCAGAACTGGATTTCAGCTATGTTGATAGTTCACCTGCTGCTCTCTGAGGGTGTGTGTGTGTGTGTTTGTGTGTGTGTGTGTGTTCAGAGGGTAGTGCCCCTGTTGGTGTGAGAGTAGCTCAGGGGTTTCGGGCTCCCTGTTCAGGACCCCTCCCCTCCCTCTACCTCCTACCTTCCTAGCGCCTGCCCCTGCACCCATTCAGGTATTAATAGAGCGGCTGGCTGCCAGGAAGGCTGCCATGTGTTTTCTGACGTGGTTTTGCAGCCATATGTTCTCCACTTCAGGGAGCACCCCCTCCTTCCCTTCCTCAGCCTCCTTACATTTGCCAGGGTAGGGTGCAGGGGGATGCCTGCAGCAGTGCAGGGCCTGGGCTGACACCTTGGGTGGAGAGCTGGCTGCCTGTTGCACTGACTGGGTGCAGCAGTGATTCCCAGGGCAGTACCTACCCCAGGTGTATGAAAGCGCCCCACTGTTGCAGCCTGGCTTGCTTTCCTTTTGGTGGTTGGGCCTGACTTAACATTGCCCAGCAGGGAGGTACAGGGAAGAAGTCACTTCCTTACAGCTGGGAGGAACTTGGAAGTGGCAGAAATGGTGCCTGGAGAGCTTGTCATGCTCGGGTCCAGGCTACCTTCCCTCCCACACTGTCCTGCCTCTGCTTCCTTGGCCATTGGCTGAGAATGAGCCCCCTGACACAGAACCTAGGTTCTGGAATAGGATGGGGGATATTTCTAGAGACAGAGTCCCTCTCAAGCAGAATGACACATTCTCCTTCCCACCTCTCAGGCCTGAAGCTCATGGGAGCCCCAGTGAAGCTGACAGTGTCTCAGGGGCAGCCGGTGAAGCTCAACTGCAGCGTGGAGGGGATGGAGGAGCCTGAGATACAGTGGGTGAAGGACGGGGCTGTGGTCCAGAGCGTGGATCAGGTGTACATCCAAGTCAGTGAGCAGCACTGGATTGGCTTCCTCAGGTGCAGGACTGTGGGGGAAGGTGTGGGATGCCAGCGTGGGGACACGTTGTGCTCTTTCCATGGGGTTTGGGAGCTGGGGTCAATGCTGATGCCCAGAGGTCTGTGGGTTTTTTATTCGGCAACCTGTGGAGACTTCCAGAAGTGGGGGCAGGCTGAACCCATTGAATCTGCCCGGCAGAGCTGCCCGCCTTGACCCTGGGAGACCTGGTGTCCTGTTTCCACAGCCTGAAGTCAGTGGAGCGCTCTGATGCGGGCCGGTACTGGTGCCAGGTGGAGGATGGGGGAGAAACCGAGACCTCCCAGCCAGTGTGGCTCACGGTAGAAGGTGAGGAGGCAGAGCCACGTGGGCGTGTTGGCCTGGAGCAGATGCTGTCTGCTAGTGACCACCCTATGCCCAAGAAATCTCAGTGGAAGCTGGGCTGCCCCTCTGCCCTCTGGGACCTGATTGCGCCAGACTCCAGGCCTGGCACAGCCATGGAAGACCATACCCACTGGAGTCTGGGTATTTGAGAGCCAAAGGGGCAAATAAGACCCATAATCTATGGGGTGCAGTCAAGTTTCAGTTGTCTGACAAACAAACCTCAAGCACCCATCTGGGGCTGGACCCTGTTCTGCCAAGTGGCCAGGCCAGGAGGGGGAGGGATGGGGGAATGGGAGGAAGGATCCGCAGCTGCAGGAGCTCAAAGCTGTTCAACCCCGGAAAACAAAGTGACTAAGAAAGTAACAAAGGGCTCTGAACGGGATCTGGGGCCTGCCAGAACTCTGCTAAAGCTCCTGCCCACTCCCCCTCCCTTAATGCCCCTCCCCCAGCTCCCCACCCTCCGCCTCTTCCCTTGCTTTGAGAAGGGCTGTTAGAGCAGGTCTGAAAAGGGAGAATCTGTCAGGCCCAAGGGTACAGCATAAAGGATATCCCTGAGGGGGCCAAAGAAGAGAAGCTTCCCCACTCAAGCTAGATGTCTGTTCTGCAGTTGACCCAATCATAAGGGCCCTTGGGACCTTCCACACAGAGGGCTTCAGATGGTAGCAGACTTGTGGCTTGGGCAGTCGGAAGCTGAGAGGTGGCAAGGCTCACTCCCCACCCGCCTTTTTCCCCCTAGGTGTGCCATTTTTCACTGTGGAGCCAAAAGATCTGGCAGTGCCACCCAATGCCCCTTTCCAACTGTTTTGTGAGGCCGTGGGTCCCCCAGAACCTGTTACCATTGTCTGGTGGAGAGGAGGCACGAAGGTTGGGGGACCTGCTCCCTCTCCTTCCGTTTTAAATGTAACAGGTGAGCAGCCTCAGGAGGGGCTTTGAGCAGGGGTGGTGAGGCTGGCAGAGTTCAAATATGGTTAAATCACCGAGCCCGCAGTCGTGAGTGTCCAGAGTGCCTGGGTATGTGAGCTGCACCCACCATTACTAAGCTCATTAGTCAGGTGTGCTAGGCTGGCCGGGTGGGCTGATTAGTGGTGATCCTGCTGCGTGTGCCTAAGGAGATGCTGGAGCCTCTTTCCTTCGTTCACAGCGGTCTAGGCCGTGCACAGCTGGCCCTGGGAGATGAATGTGTGGAACCAGGGGCACCCATCCTCCCCACCTCTCCCAAGGAAAGAAGCCAGGAACCAGCCCATGCAGAGCTAAGAGGAGTGTCTGGCAGACTTGCCTAGAAGTAGAGTCTCAGGCTGCAGAGTGGGGAATGGCAGGGGGAAGGAAAAGGGGGAGGGGGAAGCCAGCACAAAGATACAGGGGCCTCCTCTTCTAATGGCCTTTTCCAGAAATCTCCACACCTTTCCCAAACAACTGTATCTGTCCACACCTCCACACAGTTAGACCAGAAGCAGCCACGCCTGCCCACCCACCTGGACCCCAAGATCCTCAGGCACATACCTTACACACTTGTGAGACTTGCTAATCTGTGAAACAAAGTTAATGTTTCTGGTCAAGGCTTGAACTGGCCAAAAAAGATGGGAGTCTGAGCTTAGTCTCATGTACTGTAAGGTGGGAGGGACGGACTCTGATCTGCCAAGTCCCTTAGGAATACGCATCTTCAAAGGAGGTGGACTGCAGGATCTGATCCTGTTCAGGAGGCGCTGGTTTGGAGCAGATGAGAAGGGAGGTTGGATTCAGTTCTCTCCAGATGTGCGTGGTTTTGGGACCGTCAGGCAGCCATCTTGAGAATAAGCACTCACTGAACTCCCTCTCCACATGGCACACTGTGCTAGGCACCACGGGAGATCAGGGGAGTACAAAGGAAATAGAAGCCATCGGTCCAGCCCCCCAGGAATTAGTATAACTGGGGAGACAAGACACATGCATAAGGAGCAGAGAACTATTGAAAGGCAGCGACTCTGCAAATAGAGCAATGATATGGCACAGAGCAAATAGAGAAGGGCCCTGGAATGTGCAATAAAAGAGTGACCAGAAAAGGGAGGCAGCTTTGTACTGTCCACAGGAGATGGGATTGTGGTGGGAGGGGCAGTATAACATTTCTCAAGTGCTTTACTGTGTGCCGTGCACTTTACATATGTTGCATCAGTTGGTTCTCACAATTCTCCCATTTGGGAGATGAGAAAACAGAACCCCAGCCCTGGGATTTATATCCAGGCCCACACTGTGGAACCTTTCCTTTGGTTGGATATTGTGGGATATTCAGACCCAGAGCCTGACTATCCCCAGTCCCAGACTGAGTGGGACTTGATGCTGGGGGGCGGTGCTGACTGAGGTTTTCTGGCCCCAGGGGTGACCCAGAGTACTGTGTTCTCCTGTGAAGCTCACAACATAAAAGGCCTGGCCTCTTCTCGCCCAGCCACTGTTCGTCTTCAAGGTAGGAGGACCCTGGGAGGTGAGGGGCGGTAAGGCAGGGGCGTTCTCAGCAGGCTGTGGGTGAAGTTAGAATCGTTTGGTGTTCCAGCTCGCCTGGGTCCTGCTGGGATCTGAGGGATGAGGGGTTAATCGGCATGGCTCCATTCCTAGTGGGAGCACCTGAGACCCTGCCATGGCTGAGATGAGAATAGAAACCTGACGTCACAGTAGATTTCCCATCACGAAGCAGAGTCCTTGGGAGGGAAGGAGGGAGGGAGCCAGCAGGAGATGGTCAAGGCTCAGGCCCAATCTTGCTTCTGCCAGCCCCTGTGGAGGGAATGGGGGTGGGGAAAACAGCCTAGCAGGATGATAGAGGAGACCCAAAGGGCTGCTGTGCACAGCAGACAGGGTGGAAAGGGGAAGAGAGCCGGTGTGTGCAGGAATGGGCTGTGGCTGCAGGGTCAGCTGCCTCTCACTGGTATCTCCCAAGGCCAAGGTGCCGTGCTCCCCCCCCCGCCCCCCCGCCGCCCAGACACACATTATCTTACCCTATTCCTTGGTCAGACAGGGCCCCCGATTCAGGGAGCAGTAACCTCTCTCCACAGCCTAGGCACTCTCTCGGGTATGAGCAGCTGTTCGCTGCCAGTTGCTTAACTTGTGTATTACTGTGGTCCTGGGAGTGCTGAGTAGCCATCTTAAGTTCTTTTTGGGGGGAACCCTAGGGAGGAACTCAAGGCTCGACTCCCATGCTTTCTCCCTCTTTTTCTATCCTTCCTGGGCACTGACTCTAAGTCCCCATCCACAGCACTGCCTGCAGCCCCCTTCAACATCACAGTGACGAAGCTCTCCAGCAGCAATGCTAGTGTGGCCTGGACGCCAGGTGCCGATGGCCAAGCCCTGCTCCAATCCTGTACGGTTCAGGTAGGCTGAGAGGGCGGACAGGCTCTCCTGGCTGTGCTCCTTCTGGCTGCCTCGGTGGCACTTTGTTGACAGTGGTATCACGTTTACCTAGTCTTGCCCATGGGGCTTGGTCTCCAGCTCTATTCAGGTGACATTCCCTTACCAGGAACAGCCCTGGCCACTGCCCCTTATCATAGGGTGCTCTAGCAATCAAGTGACGGCAGATCGGCTCAACCTGTGCATTCTTCAGGCTGGAAAACAGATGACTAGAGCAGATTGGGGATACCTGGAATAATTTTTCTTATGTGGGTGAAAACCCAAACCTTTGACTTATCTGATACCTGCATTCTTGTGTCCCAACCTCTGACCCATGCCAGAGAGAACAGGGGGACCAGAAGAGGTCCTAGGCCCCAGAGGGTGGGAAAGCTGGGTAAGATGATACTAAAAATGAGGCAATTCAGGCTTGTTCATTTTTGTCTGTTCACTCAAAAGGTATTTAATGAGCACCCTTGACATGGTTCTAGGCAGTTCTCTTGGGCAACAAAGGCCCCTGCTCTCAGCTCCACCCTTTAGAGGACCCCATTCTGGCCCTCCTTTGGTTGCACCCCTTGCCCTTGGGCAGGGAATCCATAGGGCCAAGGGAACATGCCTATCCAGCTCACCAGGACACACCCCTCTTCCCTTAACCTGAGTCTGCTTCTGGGGCCTATATGGGCCTCTCCCTGGTCCATCCTCCCAAGGATGGATCATACTAAGGTATGTGCACCTCTAAGCTCAAAGGGCAGCCATTTGAGGGGGAGTGGGTATGCAGGCAGCACTGTCCACAGCCATGCACGTGATGTCCCTCATGTTGCAGAACTTTGGCTGGAGGCTGGCTCTTCTTGTGCCGCCACATTCTGGCTTGGGACTCCAAGGATTTGGAGAATTATAAATGCAAACCCGATCTTCCAGGTTGTTTTGTAGCTTTGTTTGTCAATACATAAAGATAGAAAATATTTTACTTAATAGTCTGTTCACTGATTTTTAACGTTTAAATATTTAGTCATATGGTACACTGGATCTCCATTTGTACTCTTGCCCTGGGTCCCCAAAATGTAAGGAACAGGCCTGGTTCATGGTGCCCATAAGCTCCCAGTTAACTTTGCTCTGAGAGTTTGCATTGGCATGTAAACAGTTACAAAGAGTGGTATCCACTCTAACATAATTATGCATCAAACACAAAGGGGCATCGGGCTTCCCTGGTGGCACAGTGGTTGAGAGTCCACCTGCCGATGCAGGGGACACGGGTTCGTGCCCCGGTCCGGGAAGATCCCACATGCCGCGGAGCGGCTGGGCCCGTGAGCCATGGCCCCTGAGCCTGCGCGTCCGGAGCCTGTGCTCCGCAACGGGAGAGGCCACAACAGTGAGAGGCCCGCGTACCGCAAAAAAACAAAAAACAAAAAAACACAAAGGGGCATGGATTTTCTCGAGTATTTGAGAAAGGCTTTCACAGAGAGAGTGGTATTTGCATTGAATCTTAAAGGATGAGTTGGACTTTGCTAGGAAGGTTATTCTCAGCAAAGGGAACAGCGTTTGCAAAGACATGGAGGCGTGGAACCTGGTGTGGTGGCGGGTGGGAAGGGGTGGGTTGCAAGTGTCTGCTGGTAGACATTTTTTTTTTTGTGGTATGTGGGCCTCTCACTGTTGTGGCCTCTCCCGTTGCGGAGCACAGGCTCCGGACGCACAGGCTCAGTGGCCATGGCTCACGGGCCCAGCCACTCCGCAGCATGTGGGATCTTCCCGGACCAGGGCACGAACCCGTGTCCCCTGCATCGGCAGGCAGATTCTCAACCACTGCACCACCAGGGAAGCCCTGATAGACATTTTTAATTGAAGTATAGTTGATTTACAATGTTGTGTTAATTTCTGCTGTATAGCAAAGTGACTCAGTTATATATATTTTTTTCATATTCTTTTCCATTGTGATTTATCACAGGATGCTGAATATAGTTCTCTGTGCTATACAGTAGGATTTTGTCGTTTATCCATCCTATATAATACAAGTTTGCATCTGCTAATCCCAAACTCCCAATCCTTCCCTCCTCCTCCGCCCTTCCCCTTGGCAACCACAAGTCTGTTCTCTGTCTGTGAATCTGTTTGTTTCGTAGGTATGTTAATTTGTGTCATATTTTAGATTCCACATATAAATGATATCATATGGTATTTGTCTTTCTCTTCCTGACTTACTTCGTTTAGTATGATAATCTCTGGGTCCATCCATGTTGCTGCAAATGGCATTATTTCATTCTTTTTTATGGCTGAGTAATATTCCATTGTGTATGGCCCCTGAGCCTGCGCGTCCGGAGCCTGTGCTCCGCAACGGGAGAGGCCACAACAGTGAGAGGCCCGCGTACCGCAAAAAAACAAAAAACAAAAAAACACAAAGGGGCATGGATTTTCTCGAGTATTTGAGAAAGGCTTTCACAGAGAGAGTGGTATTTGCATTGAATCTTAAAGGATGAGTTGGACTTTGCTAGGAAGGTTATTCTCAGCAAAGGGAACAGCGTTTGCAAAGACATGGAGGCGTGGAACCTGGTGTGGTGGCGGGTGGGAAGGGGTGGGTTGCAAGTGTCTGCTGGTAGACATTTTTTTTTTTGTGGTATGTGGGCCTCTCACTGTTGTGGCCTCTCCCGTTGCGGAGCACAGGCTCCGGACGCACAGGCTCAGTGGCCATGGCTCACGGGCCCAGCCACTCCGCAGCATGTGGGATCTTCCCGGACCAGGGCACGAACCCGTGTCCCCTGCATCGGCAGGCAGATTCTCAACCACTGCACCACCAGGGAAGCCCTGATAGACATTTTTAATTGAAGTATAGTTGATTTACAATGTTGTGTTAATTTCTGCTGTATAGCAAAGTGACTCAGTTATATATATTTTTTTCATATTCTTTTCCATTGTGATTTATCACAGGATGCTGAATATAGTTCTCTGTGCTATACAGTAGGATTTTGTCGTTTATCCATCCTATATAATACAAGTTTGCATCTGCTAATCCCAAACTCCCAATCCTTCCCTCCTCCTCCGCCCTTCCCCTTGGCAACCACAAGTCTGTTCTCTGTCTGTGAATCTGTTTGTTTCGTAGGTATGTTAATTTGTGTCATATTTTAGATTCCACATATAAATGATATCATATGGTATTTGTCTTTCTCTTCCTGACTTACTTCGTTTAGTATGATAATCTCTGGGTCCATCCATGTTGCTGCAAATGGCATTATTTCATTCTTTTTTATGGCTGAGTAATATTCCATTGTGTATATATATACCACATCTTTTTTATCCATTCATCTGTCAGTGGACATTTAGGTTGTTTCCATGTCTTGGCTATTCTGCTGATAGACTTGACGAGGCATTAACTCAAGTCCCCCAACCATCCCCCTACCTGTCCCATCTCCCATCTCATCTCACATGCCTAGGAAACCTCCCTGCCTTACATCATTAGTTTCCTTTATTTTTAAAAATATTTATTTATTTATTTTTGGCTGCACTGGGTCTTCGTTGCTACACGGGGGTTTTCTCTAGTTGTGTCGAGTGCGGGCTACTCTTTGTTGTGGTGCGCGGGCTTCTCATTGCAGTGGCTTGTCTTGTTGCGGAGCACGGGTGCTAGGTGCATGGGCTTCAGTAGTTGCGGCACGCGGGCTCAGTAGTGTGGCACGTGGGCTCTAGAGCACAGGCTCAGTAGTTGTGGCTCATGGGCTTAGCTGCTCCATGGCGTGTGGGATCTTCCCGGAGCAGGGCTTGAACCCGTGTCCCCTGCATTGGCAGGCGGATTCTTAACCACTGTGCCACGAGGGAAGCCCTAATTTTCTTTTTTTTTAAATAAATTTTATTTATTTATTTTTGGCTGCGTTGGGTCTTCGTTGCTGCACGTGGGCTTTCTCCAGTTGTGGTGAGCGGGGGCTACTGTTCGTTGCGGTGCGCAGGCTTCTCATTGTGGTGGCTTCTCTTGTTGTGGAGCATGGGCTCTAGGGCGTGTGGGCTTCAGTAGTGATGTGCGGGCTCAGTAGTTGTGGTGCACGGGCTTAGTTTCTCTGCGGCACGTGGGTTCTTCCCGGACCAGGGCTCGAACCTGTGTCCCCTGCATTGGCAGGCGGATTCTTAACCACTGCACCACCAGGGAAGTCCCCCCCCCGCACCCCCCGGTTTGTTTTAACTGTGATGTTGGGTTATCTGTGGACTCTTCCTCCTCATGTCCCCTGCATTGGCAGGCAGATTCTTAACCACTGTGCCACCAGAGAAGTCCCACATAATTAATTTTCTGTTTTTCTGTAGGTGACTCAGGCCCCAGGAAGCTGGGAGGTCCTGGCTGTTGTGGTCCCTGTGCCACCTTTTACCTGCCTGCTCCGGGATCTGGCACCTGCCACCAACTATAGCCTCAGGGTTCGCTGTGCCAATGCCTTGGGGCCTTCTCCATATGCTGACTGGGTGCCCTTTCGGACAAAGGGTCTAGGTAAGGGACTTACAGAGCAGAGTACCTGGGCATGGATGAATGGGGCCTGGGGCTGGGGTAGTAGGGGTAGTGTTGGCTCCAGTTCTGAATGGCATTGATTGAGAGAGGGCTACCTGAGAGGGAGGATCATGCATCAGTCAGCAAACACTTTACTGAGGGCCTGCTGCTACCTGGAGATAAATCCAGTCCCCCTCCCATTCAGCTCTAGTTCTAGTGGGTGGGGCAGACAAACAAAGTGGGAAAGATCAGATAATATGGTGGTGAAGAGTGCCCCAGGGTGCTCCAGGAATACCCCCATAGAGAGATCTGAGGTCTGAATGATAAGGAAAGAGCCATATTTGGGGGAAATCACTGCAGGAAGAGGGTACAAAGTACAATGACCCTATGGCACAAGCTTGCTTGGAGTTCCTAGAAATTGCAAGGAGGCTGGCAGGGTTGTGAGAGGAGAGTGAAGGATATTGCTGAGGCGGTAACCAAGGTAATGAAGAGCAATACCCTGCCTAACTGGGATGGTACGGGTTCTGCCATTACCCATCCGTACTCACCAGGACGATGGGTGAGAGCAGTCAGATCTGGGAAGCAGACTCTTCCCCCACGTGTTGTTCTCTGAGCTATTTGGTTCTTTGGAGTTGGTTCCAAAGACCTGCATGGGATAGTGGTGGTGGGTAGGGCAGGGCTTTTAGCAACCTTCTTTTTTTGGGAACAGCCCCAGCCATTGCTCCCCAGAACCTCCATGCCATCCACACAGACTCAGGCCTCATCCTGGAGTGGGAAGAAGTGATCCCTGAAGGTCCTTTAGAAGGCCCTCTGGGACCCTATAAACTGTCCTGGGTTCAAGACAACGTAACCCAGGTAAGGAAAGCTTCTGCTTACTACTAGAGTCGGCCCTCAGGGCTCTGAGGCCTTCTGAGCTTCAGAATGGCTGTCCTTGGTGAGCCTGGGGGCCTTGGTGGGCCTGTTACCATCCCAGGGAGTCTACCCGTCCCGCCCTCCCCTGCAGGCTGCACTCTTCATTGGATTATGTCTCTTGTTAAGATTGCCTCCAGTGTCCACTTTGAAAGGAAAGCAGGAAGCACATTCCTGCACAAACTGGGGGAGGACACAGATAAAGCCTTCTTATCCTCCCCTACCCCCCAGTTCCCGCCCATCCCCCATGTCTGCATTCTCGGACTGAGCCTTGTTTGTGTTCAGGAGAGGCCTCTGCAGCCTGCAGCAGGAATGTGATGACTCCCAGCAGGTTGTGTTCCTGCAGCCCCTGAACCCACAGTGTCCCTAACCTCCCATGTTCCTAGCGAGACCTTTTTCTGACTTCAGGCCCCAGCTGGAGGCCTTTTACTCAGGCTCAGTGTGCGATGGGGTTTTTTCCTGGCTGCAGGGTGAGCTGACAGTGGAGGGGACCAGGGCCAACCTGACGGGCTGGGATCCCCAGAAGGACCTGATTGTGCGTGTGTGTGTCTCCAGTGCAGTTGGCTGTGGGCCCTGGAGTCAGCCGCTAGTGGTCTCTTCTCATGACCATGCAGGTAAGACCTGCAAGACCTGTAAGGGGAAGGGGGCAGGGGATGGGAGGCTTTCAAGGGCAACCTACACTGATGGGAGGAGGCTGGCAGTGCCTCCCCTCGTTTTTGTTGTTGTTGTTGTTTTTTTTTTTTTTTTGCGGTACGCGGGCCTCTCACTGTTGTGGCCTCTCCCATTGCGGAGCACAGGCTCCGGACACGCAGGCTCAGCAGCCATGGCTCACGGGCCCAGCCGCTCCGCGGCATGTGGGATCTTCCCGGACCGGGGCACGAACCCGTGTCCCCTGCATCGGCAGGCGGACTCTCAACCACTGCGCCACCAGGGAAGCCCAGTGCCTCCCCTCTTAATGGGCCCAAAGACTCAGAGTCAAGCACTTGAGGCCAGTGTTGTATCTCATTCTCCTCCCCCTGCCCTACAACTAGCATAGAAATCCCTGGTCGTGCTGTAGGTCCCAACAGTCAGGGCTTGTCACTGACAGAGTAGGAATTCTTGGGTCTTCCTTTGGAGCCTCTTTGCACTCTGGACCCTGACTGAGTGAGAGGAGCCTCTTGACCAGGCCAGATGTCCATCACCTGAAAATTCTAAAGGGCCTCCTTGGTGTCAGGCTAGCTCGAGCTGCTTACTGCCCCTGTCTCCCACAGGCCAGCAGGGTGCTCCACACAGCCGCACATCCTGGGTGCCTGTGGTCCTGGGTGTGCTGACAGCCCTGGTGACGGCTGCTGCCCTGGCCCTCATCCTGCTTCGAAAGAGACGGAAGGAGACACGGTTTGGGTAAGGGGGGGCACAGAGGGAGAGTCAGGTGGTAACTAAAGACCTTGGAGCTGACTCCAAGTCCTGGGTTTCCCTTTAGGCAAGGCTTTGACAGTGTCATGGCCCGGGGGGAGCCGGCAGTTCATTTCCGGGCAGCACGATCCTTCAATCGGGAAAGGCCCGAGCGCATCGAGGCCACACGTGAGTGAGTGGTGGGGAGCCATAGGAGGAAAAAATGGGTTATCTTGAACCCCTATCTGCATTTCTCTTACTAATTTGACCAGTAGGTCTGAACCTTGATGAGTCCTAAGCACACCGTGGAAAAGACACAGACCTATCCTCGTGGAAATCGCCGGCCCAGCTGTGGGAGAGCTCACCTAAGCTCATCTCTGCTTTGAGGGTGGGAGTCTGGGGTGCAGGAGGCAGGCTGGGTTTTGGTGGATCTGGAACCAGAGAGGTCCCTCCCCTTTCTCACCACCCGCCTCCCCACAGTGGACAGCTTGGGCATCAGTGATGAGCTGAAGGACAAACTGGAGGATGTGCTCATCCCAGAGCAGCAGTTCACCCTGGGCCGGATGTTGGGCAAAGGTGTGTGAGGCTGTGCAGGAATTGGCATGAGTTGCCATGTCCTGGTGTGTTTGGTTGCTCCCGTCACTCTGAGGGTGTGGATTTAGGTCAGCTCCTGTGAACAGCATATGCTTGTAGACTCCTGGGTTTGGGATGTTTGGGGGAATGGAGGCTGGGGACGAGGAGGGATGAGGTGTCATCACACCCAGCCCAGCATACTTTGCTTTGCTATGAACGAGGGAGCCTCTTTCAATGGCCCCAGAGTCTAATGATTTTGTGTCCCTGTGAAGGGGTCCCTTGGGAGGGCTCTGGGTTGGGGACAGGAGGCCAAGGGGACTTACCATCATTTGGATTGGTTCCTAGGAGAGTTTGGTTCAGTGAGGGAGGCCCAGTTGAAGCAGGAGGATGGCTCCTTTGTGAAAGTGGCTGTAAAGATGCTGAAAGGTGAGTGGAGAACAGTACTAGAGTGGGGTGAGGGCGTCACTTGAGAGGGTGAAAGGGGTGGCTGATCCTGAAGCAGGCTCTGCTAGGCCCCTAGACTTTGCAAGACGAGTTAGCACTAAGTGGAATGCTGTCTGTACCACGTCAGTAATTCACAGGCATAAACCCACACTCATTGGTGCCCCAGCCTTTGTCCCATGCTGTCAGCAGTGACTGTCCTCTGGTTTCACTCGGGGTGATTAAAGCTGTGGTTGGTTGAGCCGTTTGACTCTCCAAACCAAAGGGAAGGCATGAGCGAGTGGAGAAATTGTTGGATAGCACCAGCCCGTGGGAGTTTCTCCTGCTCATGGCCGGACTGTTTCCTGGGCCCACTGGGGGCACATTTTCCTCACTCCCTCCCTCCTTTCTTCCCAGCTGACATAATTGCCTCAAGCGACATTGAAGAGTTCCTCAGGGAAGCGGCTTGCATGAAGGAGTTTGACCACCCACACGTGGCCAAGCTTGTTGGTGAGCCCCTTCTTGGGGGAGGTAAATGTAAAATAGGACTAAAACTACGCTCCCCCAAGGTGCGAGGGCAGTCTGTGGGAGAGAAGTTCGGACTTCGCCTGGTGAGTAAGCAGACACCAAAAGACACCAAAAGAGCAAGGAGCGGCCTGGCTGAAATCTGATCAGGCTCTAGGTAAGGAGTTCAGTTTGCAGACCCTGTTCCATGAAGGCTGCTCATATAAACAGAGGAGGAGGACAGAGAAGATGCTCCAGAGATTGGGGGGGCAGCCAGAGTCCCTCCTGGGTAGTCACCAGGCCAGTGTGGAACTTAATGAGGAAAGAGGTAGCAGAACCAGGGCTAGAGGTAGAACCCATACAGATGCCTGAACTGTCCCTTGACCTTTATGTGCCCCACTGACTCTCCCTTGTCCCCAGGGGTGAGCCTCCGGAGCAGGGCCAAAGGCCGTCTCCCCATTCCCATGGTCATCCTGCCTTTCATGAAGCACGGGGACCTGCACGCCTTCCTGCTGGCCTCCCGGATTGGGGAGAACCCCTTTGTGAGTGCCTGGGGTGGGAGCAGCCAGGAGTTGGAAAGGGACAAAGACCCTGGGAGAGAGGTTGGCTTGGTGGATAGGGCCAATTGAGTTGGTTGGGAGAAGGTGGGCTCCAAGTTTGACTTTTTTTTGCTAACAGGCTGCCTTCTCCTTCACAAATCCCTGCTGGGAATTTAGGCTGGGCAAGGCCCCTTCCTGAGAGAAGAGTCCCGTGCAGCCCCAGACTGGGGGAGTCTTGACTTTTGGGTGCTCTCCCTCAGATTTGCCAAAGCTTCCTTTGGCAAAGGAAGCCCCTTCATCCCCTTCCTTTCAGTGATTCTGAGGACAGTCTTTAGGTTTTCTGGCCAGGGAATCCCATTCATCCTGCCCTGGCTGGGTCTAGCCTGAGCTCGCCCTGTCTGCCCACCAGAACCTGCCCCTGCAGACCCTGGTTCGGTTCATGGTGGACATTGCCTGTGGCATGGAGTACCTGAGCTCCCGGAACTTTATCCACCGAGACCTGGCTGCTCGGAACTGCATGTATGTGAATTCTGGAGGGCTCGGGGTTGGGAGGCAGGAAGCAGTGCCAGGAAGAGCTAGCTAATGGTCAGCTCCCACCTGGGACAGTATCTGCTACGTGAGGGGACGGCTTGAGAACAAAGATGCCCTGGATTTAGGCTGCCAGCCTGGCGGAAGGCTGACCCCATCCTCCGACACTCCTCACAGGCTGGCAGAAGACATGACGGTGTGCGTGGCCGACTTTGGACTCTCCCGGAAGATCTATAGTGGGGACTACTATCGTCAGGGCTGTGCCTCCAAACTGCCCGTCAAGTGGCTGGCCCTGGAGAGCCTGGCTGACAACTTGTATACTGTGCACAGTGACGTGGTGAGCAGGGCGGCATAGTGAGACTTGACGGTAACACAGTAGTGCGGACTAGTGCGTGGGTGGACCTTTAGCACTGCTCTCTGGGCTTTGGCTGCCCCATTATGAGGCCCCGGAGCCCCAAGATATGCTTGCCTTGGGACTCTGCCTAGCTCAGGAAGCCTAGTGACATCTCCCCTCCAACCTCGATTCTGTCCCAGTGGGCCTTCGGGGTGACCATGTGGGAGATCATGACTCGTGGGCAGACGCCGTATGCTGGCATTGAGAACGCTGAGATTTACAACTACCTCATCGGCGGGAACCGCCTGAAACAGCCTCCGGAGTGTATGGAGGACGTGTGAGTGCCCCAGGAAGGGGATTCTGGGAGGAAACAGGTATTTGGGGTTTTAGCTCATGGCTGCCACAACAGCTGCTGGCTCATTGGGAGCTCCGATCCGCAACTGAACTTTTATTTTTTTTCTTTTTTTTGTGGAAATGTCCTCGTCATTAGAGGGAAGTCTGACCTCTACCCCAAACTCCCTCTTTCGTCTGCTGCTCCTATTTTCTTTCTCTCCCCCTTTACCATCCCATGTTTCTTGCTCCAGCCTTTCCCTATCACTCTGTTTTCTCCAGTTTCCAGGGAGAACCAGGAATCCCACCCAAGGGCAGAAGGCGCAGGGTTGAGCAACGGTGCAGGTTTCCCTGTCACCTCTTCCCCACCCCCACTCCTTCCCTAAGGCTGAGCTCTCCCTCCCCCTCAGGGAGTGCTGCACAGGGGCAGGGACAAAACTGCTGCTCCATCACATTCCTTGCTTGACAGGGAGGGGGCGCTGGGGGTGGGAGGTTGGGTTCCTTTCTTGTCTTGGCCTCCTCTCTGAGGGAGTGGAGAGACCTAATATAACAAACTGAGATCCTGGGAGAAGGGTACTGCCTCCTCTCCTTTCTGCAAGCCCGGAGCCCTTGGGAGTGGGGCAGGGTGGTGATACACTCACTGCACGGGGGAGAGTCATGAGCCCCTTGTGACTAGAAGACAGTATCACTAACATTAGCTTGGTTCTTTACAGGCATTCTTTCAGGTAATCCTCCTCTAACCCTATGAGGAAAAGACTATTATTATTCCCATTTTGTAGATGAGGAACTAGGATTAAAGAGGTTGAGTAACATGACCCAGGTCACACAGCGATTAAGTGAATGAGTTGGGACTTGAATCTACATCTGTGTGATTTTAGAATGTGCCTAGTAACCATGAACCCTACTATGATTTGTCTATTCTAGTATTATTCTCCCACCCCATGCAAGCCAGAGTTTCCCTGGGCCTCCGGAGGACCTTTTCACTAGTACAAGTCCTAGTGAGGGAGGGAGTCCACAAACCTATTTCCTGCTCTGGGGTTGGACCTCCAGAGGTCCAAGAATGGAGACAGGCAGAGGAAGGCTCAGCCTGAATGGTGGGGTCCTCCTTCTCTAGGGCAGTGGCTTTGAAGTGCCCTGAGGTTGTACTATGGGAGAGAGGGCAATTTGAGTACATGAACCAGGCCCTACGTCTCAGCAGAGCTCGGGGCATGTCAGGGGCAGGAAGGTCAGGTCTCCCGGTGGCTGTAGCCTGCCTGGGCCTCTGGAGCCACAGAGGTTCTGCTGGGCAGTGGGGACCAGGCCCTGGCTTAGTGTCATCTGGGGCTAGAGTTAGTGTTGTCAATAGAGGGTGGGCAGGCGCTGGCCTCCCACCAGGCAGCCTGGTGGACAGGCGCCAGTTGGCTCCCGGCACGTCCTTGACAGTGTATCCCAGCCTGGCCACATACCCATGGCCTGGACCATTCCCACGACCTGTTCAGTGTCTGGCATGATTCCCCCCATCGTTGGAGGCCCCTGTTAGGAGGGCTGGAGTGGGGGGAGTGTTTGGGGCTTTTATCGTGGGCACAGGCAAGAAAGTCAGGCATTTGCTATGACTAGATCTGGTCTCAACCCTTTCCTGTTATTTATTTACTTACTTATTTTTGCTCAGCATGAGGCATTCCCTGGGAACAGGGATAAGACCTCAGGGAATCTGCAAAGCTCCTGAAATTGTACGCCAAAAGTGTCCCTGCCAGGGGAAAAGGGCTGGAAGCTTTTCTCAGATTCTCGAAGGTGAGAATCTTCATGAACAATGAGGATTTAAGACCCCCTGAACGGGTGAGGATTTAGGACAAAGGGTGGATTCCCAAATCACCCCCGTAAAATAACCCTGACTCCAGGCTGTGTTCCACAAGACAAAAACACTCCTACTACCCCTTCCCAAAATAGCGTAAGAGGGACTCTGGACCCGACCCACCTAGCTTCATCACTTTCTACCTGTGTGACCTTAGTCAAGGTTCTTAACCTCTCTGTGCCTCAGGTTGAACATTGGTAAAATAGGGATCACTTATTTCACAGTATTGCGAGAATTAATAATAAATGTAAAATGCTTAGAAGAGTGCCAGATACATAGTAAGCCCTATACATTAGAGTGTTCAATTACATTTTCTTTTCTTTTTCTTTCTTTTAAAAAAAAATTTTTTTTTAATTTTTGGCTGCACTGCTCGGATTGTGGGATCTCAATTCCCTGACCAGGGATTGAACCGGGGCCACAGCAGTGAAAGCCCGGAATCGTAACCGCTAAGCCACCAGAGAACTCCCTCAATCACATTTTTCTAAATCCTGGTTTCATATGATTAAAGGGCCTCTGTTTTTGAGAGAAGGACCCTCCTTCCCCTTTCTCTGGCTTCTCACTACATCCCCTCACCCTTCTCTCTGCCCCAGGTATGAGCTCATGTACCAGTGCTGGAGCGCCGACCCCAAGCAGCGCCCGAGCTTCACATGTCTGCGAATGGAGCTGGAGAATGTCCTGGGCCGCCTGTCTGTGCTATCCGCCAGCCAGGACCCCTTGTATATCAACCTTGAGGGAGCCCAGGAGTCTGCTGAGGGAGGCAACCTGGAGCTGCCTGGCGGGGACCCGGCCAGCAGCGGGGCTGGGGATGGCAGTGGTCTGGGGGCCGTGGGGGGCACCCCCAGTGACTGTCGGTACATCCTCAGCCCCGGGGGGCTGGCTGAGCGGCCTGGGCAGGAGGAACAGCAGCCAGACAGCCCCGTCAATGAGTCCCAGAGGCTGCTGCTGCTGCAGCAAGGGCTACTACCCCACAGTAGCTGTTAGCCCACAGGCAGAGGGCATCTGGGGCCATGCGGCTGGCTCTGCTGGCCACTGTACTGGCTGACTAAGCCCTGTCTGACCCCAGCCCAGGCAGCAAGGTGTGGAGGCTCCTGTGGTAGTCCTCCCAAGCTGTGCTGGAAGGCTGGCCTGACCAAATCACCCAATCCCAGTTCTTCCTGCAACCACTCTGTGGCCGGCCTGGCATCAGTTCAGGCCTTGGCTGGGTGGAGGTGGGCCAGGCCTGGTTGTCTAAACCCAGGCAGCTGGCAGAGGGGGGTGGTTATGTTTCCATGGTTACCATGGGTGCGGAGAGGAGTTGGGCGAGGGTAGATCCAACCTTGTGGGCCCCTACTTTCCCAGCTGAGCTGCCCCTGCTGCTTTAGTGCATGCATTGAGGCGTCTCTGGCCTGGGGGCCCATCTGTGCCTGTGCTTGGGGTTTAAATGCCCAGGTTTGCCCCTCCTCCCAAAGAGATGCCCTTGTATTATTCCCCTTTAGGTGAGAATTGGTAAGGGATTGGTACAGTCAGGTCCCAAGCCCTGTAGCGGGAGGCAGTGGGACCCTCAGGGCTGAATCTTCGTCACCTTCCTGGTTACCCACCCTGTCTAGGCCAGGAGTAAAGTGCAGCTGACCAGGTCACAGCAAGGCATGCTGAATTATACAGGCTACCGTTTGCCCAGCTTCTAAAGGCAATGCACTGAGCCCGGCAAGAGGAAGGGGTGCTGTAAGGCTTGCCCAGGAATGAGTGAGGCCAGAGAGGAGTCCAGGAGCCCCTCTTCGAGCCCTCCCGCAGTCTGTCTGAGCATGCTACCAAATCCCCAAATATCCTAAGACTAACAAAGGCAGCTGTGTCTGAGCCCAATCCTTCCACACAGTGTCCTTTAGTGCCATCTTTCCCTCTAACTGGAGACCCTCTTCTGTCCCAAGTCTCCAGAGAAGGAGAGAAAGTAGGCTTGATGGCTGGTGTGGCTGAGGGGGAGTTACTGGAGCCTGGACCCCAGCCCTGGGTGGGGGAGCCTCTGGGAGTGCATGGGGCAGGCCCTTGCTGTTAGGCACTTTTCCAAGCCGTTAGATGCTGTTTAAAAACAGAAATAAATGGAAGACTAAAGACCCAAGGCTTTGTCTCTTAAATGTTTACTTTTTTGCCAGATCACAAAAATGAAGCATCTCTGCATAGAGAAAAGTTTGGAAAGACATATGCCAGAATGTTCGCAGCTGTTATCTTTACCTGATGTGATTAAGGGAACTTTTTTTCCTTTGTGTTTTCTAAGTTTTCTGCATTGAGCACAAAGTGCTTTTGTAATTACACAAGGTCCCAAAGAATCTTATGGTAAAAATAATACATAGTCATAGATGATTAGGAAAATGCAGAAAGTCATTTTAAAAATGCCAAATGCCTGTAATCCTACCACCATTGACCTTTTGAAAATGCACGTGTTTTGAAAAAGTTCTTTATCTTGGAACAAAGACAAAGAGACTACTTTGGCTGCCTCCTAACCCTCTATCAGACTCTCTATTGGGTGTGGAGACAGCTCTCACCTTCACAGTGTTACCTGGAGCCAGGAAACTGGGAATAAGTGGGCAAAGAGAATGGTGAGCCTCTTGAGGATTTGAAATAAGAGCATGAAGTTTGCTTTCAAGTATTTCCATCTGAAAACTTTAGAAGCTTTTAGAGCAAGCTTATGGGAACAAGTCGCAGGAGGCATGAGAAACCGCCACTCTCTGTGTCTGAGGAGTGTGGGAAGACTGGGAGGGACACAGGTATTGCCCTGCTGGCTGAGGGCAGTGGAATGGGGCGGGTTCTTCTGAAAGCAAATATCTTGAGAAACTTGTTGCTGGCACTCCAGATTCATGAGACCTGAAGTAACTTCCAGGAAAGTGGCTTTCAGAATCTTTGCTGCTTGTGATTAGCTTTAACTGCAGGTAATCATTATCTGTGAGGTAGTGTTTGGGAATTATTGACTTGGAAGTCCTGTACTCTTAAATAATTGTCTGCTATTTTTTCTTTTTTAAAATATTTATTTATTTATTTGGCTGCACCGGATCTTAGTTGTGGCATGCGGGATCTTCGTTGCCACGTGCGGGATCTGCAGGATCTGCAGGATCTTCAGGATCTCTGTTGAGGCACGCGGGATCTTTTAGTCGCGGCATGTGGGATCTAGTTCCCTGACCAGGGATTGAACCCGTGCCCCCTGCATTGGGAACGCAGAGTCTTCACCAGTGGACCACCAGGGAAGTCCCTAATTGTCTGCTCTTAATGGGCTCCTGCTATTATGTGCCAGGCACGGTGCCTAGTGCTTCAAGTTTATTATTTCATTTAATACAGGGAATATTCCTATAAAGTGGGAATATAATTATCCTCCAAAAGGACAGAAATGCAGAGTAAGTAACTTGTCTAAGGTTATGTAACTAATGAATTGTTGATCCAGGCTTGAAACCCACTAAGTAGGAGAGCAGAGCCTGTGCAACTCTCCCACTCCAGAGAGCACCTTGAAGTTTCATTGAGAACATGTCATCTTTTGGGTGAATGCTTGTCAATAGTAGGCACTTTTAAAAATGCACAGGAGTTCCAATAAGTGTGTGTGTGACAAAGTAATCTATTTAAATCGGAGATACCTATCAGTAATGAAATCGGTTTAAGTAATTTTTCAGCTCAGTCTCTTTTCCCCAAGCACATTGGACCTTGGCACCTCCAACAGTCAAGGGGCTTGAGGTAGGTGATAACAGTGGAATTTTTAAAAAGTGTACAGTTCTTAAGAATTTTCACAAACAGATCCAAATAACCAGTAACCAGGTCAAGAAACAGAATATTACCAGCACTCCAGAAGCAACTCTTGGGCCCTGCCCCATCTCTGCCCCCTCTCTCCTCTCCAGAGGTAACCTCTATCCTGACTTCAAACACCATGGATTGGAGTAGTTTGTTTTGAAGTTCATATAAATAGAATCATATAGGTTGGATTATTTTGTGTTTGCCTTCTTTCACTCAGCAATGTTTTCCAGAATCACCAAGCTGTTGTCAGACCCAAGTTCATGTGCCCGATGCACAGTGAGGCCAAACAAACCAAAATGGTGAAGTTCGGAGCAGAGAAAGGTTTACTGCAAGGACTCGCCAAGGAGAACAGGCAGCTCAGGCTCAAAAAGGCCGAACTCCCCAATAGTTCTGGGGGAAGAATTTTGTTTGTTTGTTGTTGTTTGTTTGGCTGCGCCTGCAAGGCTTGTGGGATCTTAGTTCCCCAACCAGGGATCAAACCCGTGCCCCCTGCAGTGGAAGCGTGGAGTCCTAACCACTGGATTGCCAGGGAATTCCCAAGGGAAGAGTTTTTATAGACAAAATTTGTGGGGGAGGGCTGCAGGGTGTGTGACCTTCCTTTGATTGGTTGGTGGTGAGGTAACAGGGTGGTGTTTGATTCTAACCAGTCTAGGTCCACGTGCTCTGCCTGAAGTTGCCTGAAGTTACCATCCTCCACATGCGTGGAGGCCTTAGTTCCTGTAGAAGGGCTTGGAGATGTGTATCAGTTATGTATATACCTTGAGAAGGAACCAGGTACCTGCCCCATTGTTTCTTGACTGCCTTTCTTTGTTTCTGCATTCCCTCATTCCCCTAATTAGTAACTGCTTGAATCTGCCCTTTGGAGTTCAGGGAAGGCCTAGGAGGCTGATGCCTTTTTCCTGCAAACCAGAAATGGGCGACACAAAAAGGCTTTTGTACACAGGAGTGCCCCCACAGGGTCCTGCTCGGTTTCAGAACCACAACAATTTTGAGAGCTGGGGGTCAAAGAGAAGAGACAAGTAGACAGTGTTTTTGTTTTGTTTTGTATTTCTTTGTTTTTTATTATGTTCTCTGGCTCAGTGCTCCTCGTTCCTCAAACAAGATGCCACAGTCAAATTACCTGAGAACCTGTTGAAAATAAAGATTCTGATTCGGTAGGTGTGGGGTGGGACCTGAGATTCTGCGTTTCTAACAAGTTCCAAGGTGATGCTGATGTTGCTGGCCTGAGGACCACACTTTGAGGTGCAAGCACTACACTGCATCAATAATTTGAAAGTGTGCAGCAGTGTTTGAAAAATCATTCAATGACTGCAATATATAATTTCAGCATAATAACATTAATGGAAAGATTGGAACATAATTTAATTTCTATGTCATAAAATTTGATTTCTTTTTCTTTGTGTTTCTGATTGATACTTTTCTACTTTAAAAAGATTAATTTATCTTTTCAAATAGATGTCAAATATACATGGTTAAAAAATTTAACAGGTATACAAAGGTAGACAGTGAAAATAAGTTGCCTTGCTGCTGGCCCCTCAGTTCCTCTCTCCAGAGGTAACCAGAGTTACTGATTAATTGTGAAATTTTCAAGGGATATTTTACCCATATACTTATTTTTCTTTTACACAAATAGTAGGTAATTGTACATGCCATTATGCCTCTTGTTCTTTTTATTAACAGTATGTGTGTAAGTAAACAGCTAATGGAATATATTCTGGATATTTTTCTAAGTTCATTCGGTATTTTAATTCATTTAAACGTCACAACAACCCTGTGCAGTAGGTACAATTATTGTTTCAATTTTATAGATGTAATTCCAATCTAATATACCCTACAAGCCTCTACATTTGAAGGTTTTTCCCTAGCTGTACATATGCATCTGTTTCCCATACTTTGCTATTACAAAGAGTGCTGCAATGAATTTTTGGGGCATATCGCTTCATACTTATGAGTATAGCTATAGGAAAATTCCTAAAAGAGAAATTGCTGAGTCAAAGGAATGTGCGTTTAAAATTTTGGTCAATATTGCCAAATTGCCTTCCATAGGTGAATTTTGCATATCTGATACGTGAGAAAGGTATTTCATTGTAACTTTGGTTTGTATTTCTCTTATTATGAGTGAGGTATCTTTTCATATCTTTAAGAGCCATTTTGATTTTCTTTACTGTGAACTGTTTGTCATATAATTTTTTTTTTTTTTTTTTTTTTTTGCGGTACGCAGGCCTCTCACTGCCGTGGCCTCTCCCGTTGTGGAGCACAGGCTCCGGACGCGCAGGCTCAGCGGCCATGGCTCACGGGCCCAGCCGCTCCGAGGCATGTGGGATCCTCCCGGACCAGGGCACGAACCTGTGTCCCCTGCATCGGCAGGCGGACTCTCAACCACTGCGCCACCAGGGAAGCCCATATAATTTTTTTTAATTAAATTTTTTTTACCGGAGTATAGTTGATTTACAATGTTGTGTTAGTTTCTGCTGTACAGCAAAGTGAGTCAGTTATACATATACATATATCCACTCTTTTTTAGATTCTATTCCCATATAGGTCATTACAAAGTATTGAATTGAGTTCCCTGTGCTACACAGTAGGTTCTTATTAGTTATCTATTTTATATATAGTAGTGTGTATATGTCAATCCCAATCTCCCAATTTATCTCTTCCCCCTGTCATGTACTTTTTTAACCAAGTTGTTGGTCTCTTGTTACTAATTTGTAAGTGCTCTTTTTTCTTTTTTTTTTTTTTTTTTTTGGCTGCACCGTGCAGCTTTGTGGGTTCTTAGTTCCCTGACCAGGGATTGAACCTGGGCCCTCCGCAATGAGAGCATGGAGTCCTAATCACTGGACTGCCAGGGAATTCCCCATAATTGCTCTTTTTTAAAAATTGTACCTTTATTTATATTTTCTTTATTTATTTTTGGCTGTGTTGTGTCTTCGTTGCTGCACGCGGGCTTTCTCTAGTTGTGGCGAGCAGGCACTAGTCTTCGTTGTGGTGCGCGGGCTTCTCATTGCAGTGGCTTCTCTTGTTGTGGAGCACGGGATCTAGGTGCGCGGGCTTCAGTAGTTGCGGCACGTGGGCTCAGTAGTTGTGGCGCACGGGCTTAGTTGCTCCACGGCATGTGGGATCTCCCCGGACCAGGGATCGAACCCGTGTCCCCTGCATTGGCAGGCGGATTCTTAACCACTGCGCCACCAGGGAAGTCCCTGCTCATTTTATTTTAAGAAAATTATTCTTTTGGGGCTTCCCTGGTGGCGCAGTGGTTGAGAATCCGCCTGCCAATGCAGGGGACACGGGTTCGATCTCTGGTCCGGGGAGATCCCACATGCCGTGGAGCAACTAAGCCCGTGCGCCACAACTACTGAGCCCACGTGCCGCAACTACTGAAGCCCGCGCACCTAGAGCCCGTGCTCTGCAATGAGAAGCCACTGCAATAAGAAGCCCGCGCACCGCAACGAAGAGTAGCCCCGCTCGCCACAACTAGAGAAAGCCCGCACGCAGCAACAAAGACCCAACGAAGCCAAAAATAAATAAATAAAATAAATAACTTTTAAAAGAAAATTATTCTTTTGTCTGTGATACGTAGTGTATATGGTGTTTTTTTATTGTTGTCGTTTGAATGTGTCTGTGTATGCATGTGTATGTGTGTGGCTTCTGGCTTTTGTGTTATACTACTTAGAAAGGACTTTCCTACTCCAAGATTATTTTTAAAAACGTATGTTTTCTTCTAGTGCTTCTAAAGTTTATTTTTCATTGTTTCATTTTGAGTCATCTAAAATATATTTTGGAATAGGAAGTGAGATATAGATCCAAATTAATTTTCTTCCAGATGGCTATTCATTGTCCCAAAATCACATATTGAACAATCTATGTTTTCTGAACATTTCTTGAATAATCTTCTCTGTGTTTCTATGTATTACTTCCTTGGTCATATACTACATTCACAAATGTATTTGGGTTTATTTCTATACTTTTTATCCCATTTTCCAGTACCACCACTACAGTATTTGAATTACTGTAAGTGAGGAATGTAGTTTTCCTACACGTTCCTCTTACATTTTTTGCAATGTCCCCCCAGGGTTTAAGGAACACCATCATAGGGCATGGCATGACTGCAGTCTAAGGAAGGAATGCAGGTCTCCCAAGGCTTTACAGAACAGTGATTTGTCCATGATGTCACCAAGCAAGGAAGAACTCAATCAGGATCAGAACCCAGGGATCTACCTAGTTTTTCCTTCTCTCCAGTGCCCCACCGTGGGAGGGGAGAGGTGGCAGAGAGGCTGGGTCAACTTTTCAGTCACCGTCCACAACTAACAAGTCTTTAAATCCTGTTGATTTCAATCTCCTAGATTTATTTATTTATTTATTGCCAGGCTGGGAGGCACGTGGGATCTTAGTTCCCCAACCAGGGATCAAAACTGTGCCCCCTGCAGTGGAAACGAGGAGTCCTAACCAGTGGACCGCCAGGGAATTCCCCTCCTAGTTTCTTTATAATGGGGCCTTCCTGCCATCAGCATCCTCAGACCTCCCCTGTCCCCCAGACTAATACAACAGCTCTGAAAGCTCCCTGACCTCTCCCAACCCCGACCAGATTATAAAGCCTCCTCCTCCAGCACCTGGGGAATTCGTCTTCAGGACTCTCATTCCCCTTTTGTATTATAATAATTAGTTGTGATTCCCCCCACCCACCCCCAGTTTTGTGACCACAGGGACCTTGTCTGCTTTATTCATTACAGAACCTCCCCCCCAACACCACACACACATTTGTACACAGTAGGCACTCAATAAATATTCATTAAATGATGTGGGAATAAGGGGAAAGGGAAATGTATATGTAACTAGAGGAGGATTTGGTGGATGATAAAGTTATTAACCAGTGCCTAGGGCAGACACAGAGGGGAAAATTCTAACCTCAGGTTTTCTTTTTCTTTTTTTTTTTTTTGGGCCACGCCAAGCTGCTTCTGGGATCTTAGTTCCCCTGCCAGGGACCAAACCTGCGCCCCCTGCATTGGAAGCATGGAGACTTTTTTTTTCTTTTAAATTTATTTATTTATTTTTAGCTGCGTTGGGTGTTTGTTGCCGCCGAGCGCGGGCTTTCTCTAGTTGCGGCGAGCAGGGCTACTCTTCGCTGCCGTGCGCGGGCTTCTCATTGCTGTGGCTTCTCGTTGCGGAGCACGGCCTCTAGGCGCGCAGGCTTCAGTAGTTGTGGCGCTCGGGCTTAGCTGCTCCGCAGCATGTGGGATCTTCCTGGGCCAGGGCTCAAACCTGTGACCCCTGCATTGGCAGGCGAATTCTTAACCACTGCGCCACTAGGGAAGTCCCGGGAAGCGTGGAGCCTTAATCACTGGACCACCAGTGAAGTCCTAACCTCAGTTTTCTAAGAATGTAAAGACAGAATGTGAAAACAATATTTATTTCACAACCCCTTTTGAGGATTAACTAAAACAGTATCTACGTGCCAGAAAAGTACCTGTCAATTGGCTGAAGTTCAGTTACTGTTAGGCACGACTTCTCTCTTTTCCCCCACAACCCTTCAGTTTTTCCCTAGGATAAAGCGAAGGAGAGAAGCTGTTTGGGCTCTGCCTAAGATACAGAGGTGGAGGAGGCCCCCGGATCATTAAAAGGGAAGTAGGAATTTTACATTTCTACCCTTGAGAACCCAAAAGGCCCCCAGTCGGAGGGCTGTGCCTGAACTTTGAGCAAAGTTCACGCTATTGCCACAGGCGCCTTTCTGCCCACCGGCTCCGACTGGGGGAGCGTCGGGGAGGAGTAGGGGCCGGGACCGAGCGGCTGTGCCCGAAGAGGCTCCAGCACGCGGGGCCGGGGCTAGAGCGGCCTAACCGGAGGGCTCGGCTGGCCCACCAGGGAGCCGGGCCACGCGCGGGGTCGCACGCAATTCGCTCCGCCCAAGCTTCGGCAGAGGCCTCTCGGCGGCCGGCAGAGAAAGGCTCCCGCAGGGCGGCGGGACACAAGCCCCTTTGTCCGCGGCGTGGAGGGGCCCCAGCTGCAGGCCCGGGAGCCGAGCGCGGCTGCGGTGGCCGGAGTGAGCGCTCCCCCTCCCGGAGGTCAACGGTTGGATGCTCCCATCACGCAGAGAACATTCCACCGTCTCTGAAGGCCTGCATCTGGGAATAACATTTTTTGTTAAAGCTGTCTTAAGTTTGTCCTCTCCGGCGGTAAAATTTAACTCAACAAGCACTGACTTGGCCGCAAAGAATATAAGAGAACTGTGAGCACAATTTTTTTTCGCGCAAGGAGCTTGTGCTTTGGGAGACAAGGAAAGCGTTACTAAGTCGGTCGAGAACGAGCTAAGGAGCGCGGGGAAGCTAAGGCAGGGCAGAGGAGGAGAGAGCTAGGTGGGCGGAGCCATCCTAGCCGAGTGGAGGCCCAGGGTGTCCTAACCGGGTGGCTGGAGGTGTGGGGATGCCACACGGAAACAAGGTCTGCAAATGCTTACTGGGCAGAATGTAACTAGAGACTCCCAGGAGATTGCTAGAGCTTGTGGACAAGAAATACTGGCTGCCACTTAAGTAAACGACAAAGGTTGCCCACTATCAAGCCATTAGCCACTGGAGCCTCAGCTCCTAACCCCCAGGGTGCACCTGGAGGGGAATTCAGGCGGGAGAAAAACAGGAAGCTGGCCCTAGATAGTTAAGGTGCATATCAAAGGAATAATTTCAATGAGCCCAGATTCTTGCATCTTCCTGTACTTAGAAAAGTGCTAAAATCATTAACTTTAGAGGTCTGTTTTTTGTTATTAGCAGTGATTTCTGATGTTCGGCTACTTGTAGTTTTTCAGCAAAGACTTCTATATATCGTGGCTGCTCCCTTACGTCTTTCGTAAGTTCCTCAGAGCTATATGAGAGGAGAGGCCGTCTCCCAGGCTATAGTCCACAGTAAAATCCCCGAATACAACATAACTCGCAACTCTTAAGTTGTGTGTTTTTTTTCTTTCGACAAGTCCCAAACCATAACCCAATTCAACAATTTTTCAATATATTTTTAAAGATTGGTAGCAGTCTTTTATTAAAATGAAATGTTATATCATGTAAAACATAAACATAACATGTAAAATGGATGAAAATAATAAATGTGGTCCTCAAAACATTTAAATCTTCATTTGTTAGGAAATACTTTTTTGTTTGTGACCTAGAGGTACCTTGGTCCAACTACTGAAATTTACAAATGAGAAAAAAAGGAGAGCCAGAATCATTTGTTACTTGCTCAGACTTTTATGGTAAATTACAGCATGTATTTCTACCAGCACTATCTCTCATTACTCTTAGTTGCAAACTTGGGATGAGAAAAGTGTTAAACCTTATGGAAATTGAGGTTTGCAATGCATCAGTAGTGTCTTCTAGAAATACATTGAATATTATTGGAACTGTGCTGCCTTCTTCTAATTCTATTATTTCTTTTAATCAGATCATGGGTCCTTTTTTGATAGCTGGAAACTATTTCAAACTATAATCATTCTTTCTAACACTCTGTTCAGGCATTTACTCCAGACTAGACATTCTTCTTATACCTTTGTAAACTTTATTATTTTTAACCCTCATACTGTAATATGTCCTAACTTATTTAATAAACACAACAGTTTACTTTGTTTTTTAAAGAGCTTTACATTATTAACGTATTTAATATTCTTAACAATGGTTTGGGCTGGAGACTCTTATCCCCATTTTTCCCAATGAGGCACAGAAAAGTTAAGTAACTTTCACATGCCCTTAACCACAAATCTATGCTGTGAGAATTATGCCCATACTATCTATGAAGAAAACGAGGGTGAAAATAATCCCTCAATATTTTTTAAATTAGAAAATATTTCTAACACTCAGAAAGGTATTGAGCCAAAAATAAAGTTGGGTGTGTGTCCATCACCCAGCTCTAAAAAAAAAAAAATCTCAAACTTTTTCCATATTTGGCTTTTTTTTTAAAAGAAATAAAACATTACAGATACAGTTGAAGCCCTATCCCCACCCCCATGTATACTTCCTGATCCCATTCCCCTTTCTCCTTCCTCTCCCCAGATATGTTATTTGAAATTGGTACTGTATTTATCGTCCCCCCTGTATGTTTTATACTTTCATTACATTTACATATCCATTAACAAAATATAAGTACATACGATTTATTTTTTAAGACATCCATTTTGATGTGTATGTCTAGTTCATTCATGTAAACTGCTGTATGTTTTTCCATTGTATGAACACAACACAATTTTTTCGTTCTCTATTGATGGACAATTAGTTTCTACTTTTTTGTATCAATAATTTGAACAACGTTGCAATGAACATTCTTTTCAAAAAATTTTTTTAATTTTTAATTTTTTAAAATTAATTTTTATTGGAGTATGGTTGCTTTACAACGTTGTGTTAGTTTCTGCTGTACAGCAAAGTGAGTCAGTTATACATATACATATTTCCCCTCTTTTTTAGACTTCCTTCCCATTTAGGTCACCACAGAGCATTGAGTAGAGTTCCCTGTACTATACAGTAGGTCCTCATTAGTTATCTGTTTTATACATAGTAGTGTATATGTGTCAATCCTAATGTCACAATTCATCCCACCCCCTCTTTCCCCCTTGGTATCCATAAGTTTGTTCTCTACATCTGTGTCTGTATTTCTGCTTTGCAAATAAGTTCATCTGTACCATTTTTCTAGATTCCACATATAAGCGATGTTATATGATATTTGTTTTCCTCTTTCTGAATTACTTCACTCTGTATGACGGTCTCTAGGTCTATCCACGTCTCTTCAAATGGCACTATTTCGTTCCTTTTATGGCTGAGTAATATTCCATTGTATATATGTACCACATCTTCTTTATCCATTCCTCTGTTGATGGACATTAAGTTGCTTCCATGTCCTGGCTATTGTAAATAGTGCTGTGATGAACATCGGGGTGCATGTATCATTTTTAGTGTTTTTATTTCCTTCAGATAAATATTGGGTCTCATGCTTTAATTGATAGCTTCAGTGTAGGGGTAGCAATAATTCCCCAAAGGAATCAATGATTGGAGATCCTTGTCTGCTGACTCAGTTTGTTTGTCAATAGCTGACTCTCTGGTATCCAAAGTCCAAAGATGATCCTGGGAAACTTTAATAAAAGTAAGGGTTGGTGACCAGGATGTTGGGAGGGTCAACCAAATCCTTACACGCCAGTTTGGAGGTGCTGAGACCCTTATAGTTGTATGAGGATTAGTGGATATTTTTTCTCAAACTCCATGTATGACTATTGGCAAAAGTGTCAGATAATCTAAATAAATCCGATAATCTAAAAGTGCCAGAGCGACAAGATAAGCCTGATGCTTTGCCACTGGTCTCATACATTTAAGAAACATTATCAGGCTTCAGACTGGATTTCACTGTTTCTCCAGGACTCCTATTAAGAAGGTCGTGTCTCACCTTTGCAGGTACAGTTCAGGTGTGAAATGGTTTCATGTCCTTGCTGCTGATGATGGTGTTTCGTGCTCCTCCCCACAGGGCATTTACAGCTGCATTCACGGGGTGCACATTGAAGAAAAGAAGAAGTCTCCAGACTTCAATCTGACCGGATCCCAGAGCAACATGTTAAAACTCCTTCGGTCAGCCAAAAACATTTCCAACTTGTCCAACGTGAACTCCTCAAGAATGGATTCCCCCAAAAGAGCTGCTGACTTCATTCAAAGAGGATCCCTCATCATGGACATGGTTTCAGATAAGGGAAACTTGATATATTCAGACAACAGGTCCTTTCAGGGGAAAGACAGCATTTTTGGGGACAACATGAATGAACTGCAAACCTTCGTGGCCAACAGGCACAAGGATAGCCTCAACAACTACGTGTTCCAGGGCCAGCACCCTCTGACTCTCAATGAGTCTAACCCTAACACGGTGGAGGTGGCCGTGAGCACGGAACCCAAAGGGAACTCCAGGCCCCGGCAGCTTTGGAAGAAATCCATGGAATCTCTACGCCAAGATTCGCTGACCCAGAACCCAGTCTCCCAGAGGGATGAGGGAACCGTGGAGAACAGGAGCTACTCCCTAAAGAGTCCTAGGTACCTTCCAGAAGAGGTGGCCCACTCGGACATCTCAGAAACTTCGAGCCGGGCCACGTGCCACCGGGAGCCTGACAACAGTAAGAACCACAAGGCCAAGGACAACTTCAGAAGGTCAGTGGCCTCCAAATACCCCAAGGACTGCAGCGAGGTCGAGCGCTCCTACCTGAAAACCAAAGCGAGCTCCCCCAGGGACAAGATCTACACCATTGATGGGGAGAAGGAACCCAGTTTCCACCTCGATCCTCCCCAGTTTGTCGAAAACATGGCCCTTCCCGAGAACGTGGACTTCTCCAATGTCTACCAGGACCATGGTGACAGTTTCCGCAAGGGGGACTCCACACTGCCCATGAACAGGAGCCCCCTGCACAATGAAGATGGGCTCCCCAACAACGACCAGTATAAACTCTACTCCAAGCACTTCACCTTGAAAGACAAGAGTTCCCCTCACAGCGAGGGCAGCGACCGGTACCGGCAGAACTCCACGCACTGCAGGAGCTGCCTGTCCAACCTGCCCACCTATTCAGGCCACTTCACCATGAGGTCCCCCTTCAAATGCGACTCCTGCCTGCGGATGGGGAACCTCTATGACATTGACGAAGACCAGATGCTTCAGGAGACAGGTAACCCAGCTACCCAGGAGGAGGTCTACCAGCAGGACTGGGCACAGAACAGCGCCCTCCAGTTCCAAAAGAACAAGCTGAGGATTAGCCGGCAGCATTCCTACGATAACATCCTCGACAAACCCAGGGAGGTGGACCTTAGCAGGCCCTCCCGGAGCATAAGCCTCAAGGACAGGGAGCGGCTTCTGGAGGGAAACTTGTACGGGAGTCTCTTTAGTGTCCCCGCAAGCAAACTCTCAGGGAACAAAGGCTCCCTTTTCCCCCAGGGTCTGGAGGTCAGCAAACGGAGCAAGTCTCTCTTGCCAGACCACACCTCCGATAACCCTTTCCTCCACTCCTACGGGGATGACCAACGCTTAGTTATTGGGAGGTGCCCCTCGGACCCTTATAAACACTCGCTGCCATCCCAGGCAGTGAATGACAGCTATCTCCAATCGTCCTTGAGGTCGACGGCATCATACTGTTCCAGGGACAGTAGAGGCCACAGCGATGTGTATATTTCGGAGCATGTTATGCCTTATGCTGCAAATAAGAATAAAATGTACTCTGCCCCCAGGGTTTTAAATTCCTGCAGCAATAGACGCGTGTACAAGAAAATGCCTAGTATTGAATCCGATGTTTAAAACCTTCCATTAATGTTTTATCTGTAGGGAAACATAGGTAATGGCCAACGTTCCGGAAGATAAATGTTGGATGTCCAGTAGTGCCCTGCAAAGAGCAAGAGGATTTAGGAAGGTATTTTTCTGTTGGTTCTTTTGCACATGGCTCCGTGCCATACTCTTCCACTCAAGGAATCTTGTGAGGTGTGTGCTGAGCGCGGCAGATACCAGCTAGGTGAGTCCTTAACCAAAAATCAACCAATAAAAGGGCAAGTCTCCTGGACATGCCCGCTAGGTATGTTGGCAATAATGACGCGTTGGATGCCAATGGTGATGTGATGATTTCCTATATTCCAAATTCCATTAAGGCCAGTCCACCATGTAGTTTCCTCATCAGAAATGCCTAATGGTTTCTCTAATACAGAATAAGCAATATGGTATGCATGTAAATCTGACACAGACAAAACAAGAATGCATCTGCACTGTAGTGAGATTGACACGTGCAAGAGGTTAGGAAGTTTGGATTTATAACTGGTCCAGCTTTATTGTTATGCCTTCCATCACAGCCCCGGCCCAACCCCAGAACTCCAGGCTCCCCCAAAGAGTAGCAAATCGGTGTGTTTGTGGTCACTCTGCTAGCTTCACTGTAGTCCATTTCCAAGACACCTCTGGAGTAAAAGGCCGGAAGGGCCCTCAGGCAGAGAGCTACAGGAATCCCTTTGGATGTCGATTTGTGTATTTCACAGACACTCTCTCACCCTTGGCTTCGATGGTCTTGTTCAGAGCTGCATAAACTCACCCATTCGTGTCTTCAATATCGTATAAGTGTGGATCCTCTGTCTATGACACAGCGGCCGTTGTAGTTTATCCTGAAGACTCCTGTGTACGTAAGTTTGCATTTCCCCCTTCTGGTGATGACTCAGGGTTGTATAGTATCTGTTACCCTTCCCCCGCAGAGTAACCATCACTCGTTCAGTCCCCGAATCACCATGGTTGCGTTTCATTGTGTGTTGCTGTTCCCAGTGTGGTGAATGTGGTGGCATGTGCCAGCAGCCATATGTGTACTGTGATCCTTAAGAAGTAAAAGGCCATCTGTCCGCTGAAGGCCAGCATGGCTGTAGCGTTATCTTCCTTAACGTCCTGAAATTCAGCTGGACACTCGTCCCCACCCCCAACCTCCTTAAATCAAAAGCCTTCAAGACATGAGAGACACTCATGCATCTACCCTGAGCAGCCTCCAAATTGTGGATCAACTTTAGTGGGACAGGTGATTTCTCTCTTCTGAAATAGTCACTCTATTGGAGGCAAACTGCCTCACTAGCACCAACGGGAGATGAAAAATTCCTCGAAGCATTTGTCATTTCCGAGTCACCTCCATTCTCACTCTACTCAAACCTGTGCATAAATGATATGATACTCATTTTGTAAACCTTGGGGGAAGGGTAGGGAATCTTTATGCGTGAGAAGCTCTTAGCACAGTGCCTGGTACATGCAATGTGGCCCCCCAAAATTAAGGCAGTTGTTATGACACTTCATCAGACAAGAATTTTCTAGTTTAAAAATTAAATATGATAGGGGCTTCCCTAGTGGCGCAGTGGTTGAGAGTCTGCCTGCCGATGCAGGGGACGCGGGTTCGTGCCCCAGTCTGGGAGGATCCCACATGCCGCGGAGCGGCTGGGCCCATGAGCCATTGCCGCTGAGCCTGCGCGTCCGGAGCCTGTGCTCCGCAACGGGAGAGGCCACAACAGTGAGAAGCCCGCGTACCGCAGAAAAAAATAAATAAATAAATAAAATATGATAAAACCCACAGCAATATTAATTGAACACTTTATATAGTTCTAATCCAACAATTAGTGTGTTTTAAATACATGAATATCCCTGAAATGCTTGGGCTAAGTAGCCACCCATTTTGCTGGGCACCTGGGTCTGTTGTGGTGTCATGTTACAGAAGCCCTAGGCTAAAGTAAATGAACCTGACCATTTCCTGGTTTCCTCCTGCATTTTGCTCGGGGTTCCCGGAGGAGGGGACAGAATGGCAGGTTGAAAAGTTATCTTGTTTCTTTCAGTCATGCTGTGTTCTGTTTTGTAGGCAATGCTTTCCCATGAGTGGGCAGGTGCCAGGAATAATTCTCTTAGAGCTTGAGGACTCATTGAGTGGCTCCCTCTTTGAGAAGGTGCACCTGACCTACAATATTCTTATAATGATGAAAAGTGGTTGCAGTAAAGTTCAGGGTCGGTGGTAGAGAGGCAGAGAGGGAGGCAGGGCTGAGAAAGTCTTTGCGGTGGAAAGGCAGAAGGGGCCAACCAGGTGCTGAAGAGGAACGCACTTGAATGTTGCCTTTTATTTCTTGGATGTTGCACCTTTACTGCCTCAAGACCCAACAACGGAGAAGCCTAGATTGAAAGACCCGGAAGAGTCCCCCCAGTTTCTAACCTTAGACACACCTGTGACCATATCATTTTCTTAGAATTTTCTGCCTTTGCCCTTCCACTGCATTCTAGACCTATACAGCCCCAGCCAGGATCACCTCCATTTCCTCACAAGACTGGCATGTCTTGACATGCAATGAATTGAAAAGTCTCCCCAGAATACAGAACAGCGGTACATCACCAGTCTAAAGAGGCTGTCTGTCTTCCTCCAGTGTCCTCCAAACCAGGGAGCTGCCAAATATGGCAGAGATCTCCAGGGAGAGTGAGAATTACACTTGGAATGATCCCATAGATCAAAAACCCTTCTTCTAATAACATCATTAGTTCTGCTATTAACCCCATGCCTCTCTGGGTATAGAAACTAAAAACATGGCTTTGGGAAGAACCGACAGTACTGTAGTGAAAAAAAGTATTATACACTTCCTTTAATACCTAAAGTGTTTAAAAAAAAAAAAAATAACTAGGATGGGATGCGATGTAATAAATAAATAAAATAAACAAATAACTAGGATGGGATGCGATGTAATAAATAAATAAAATAAATAAATAACTAGGATTGGATGCGATGTAATAAATACCACTTCCTTCCTCCACGAATTCACTGACTGTCAATAGTGATGATCCCAAACTTAAGACAATTGACCATTGATGGGATGGTCACTTTCCAAGTGAAAGATAGTGATGTTGAGCTATTCAGAGGTAATCCAAGTCATTTCAGTTCTTTGCAGAAAGAGTAGCAGGAATATAACATCCAGCAGTAAATCACACCTACAGTACAGGAGGTGATAAGAATTACATAGGAGGTGCTGAACTGTGGGTTCATACAGAGGGTTCCTCTGACACGTCTAGGCTCTGAGTCCTTAGATTTGTTGATGCCAAGGATCCAGAATCTCCGAACCCAAATGTGTGCCGGAGTTTCCTCTGACTCAAGTCGGAACTGGCATCCGTAATGATATTGCATTAACTCCAAATGGTCTTCTCCCCTTGAGAAGGACCCAACTAGTCCTCCGATAGGTAACAGTATGCACATGCAACCAACTTAAAATATTCTGTGTATGAGAGAGTCTTCGAGGATGCGAATTCTACTCTGGGAAACCATAGGGTTTCTGGAAAATTGTTTCCATTATCCTTACACCTGCAGGTTCTTAGGCCATCTCTAGTTTTAATGCTCTGAGAGGGCAGGTCACCAGTGAGTCTACTTTTCTGCCACTGAGGCTTCCATGAGAGGTGCAGGATTATAATCACCCTACTCTTTACTCTTGTGTCCTTTGCAAATCTCACTGCATTTTTGTAGCCAGCACTGTCTCATGGATTATACCCGGTTTTCTCTTCCCTGTTTCATAAGGTGCCTGAGAAGTGTTCATACGCAGGTTCTCTGATGAAAGCATTAGAATTCACCCGCTGTAGCAAAATCAGTCAAATCAATTCATGCCTATTTTCAGGGGAGAAAAAAGAAAATTACACCTTGTTTACAAATGAAATAGTCTCACTTAAATGGGACTCTAGCCAAGGCAGTTAATTAGTCAAAGGATCCACGGCAGCCACGCAGTCATACATTGTTTATTCTATTTGATATGTCTACCACTGATGTGTATTTAATATTCTGCATCCTTCTCAGGAAATGACAAATGCCCCGAATTCTTTGCAGATGGAATTGCTAATGAAAAAGAAAAAAAATAAAATGAAATGTTATATCATGTAAAACATAAACATAACATGTAAAATGGATGAAAATAATAAATGTGGTCCTCAAAACATTTAAATCTTCATTTGTTAGGAAATACTTTTTTGTTTGTGACCTAGAGGTACCTTGGTCCAACTACTGAAATTTACAAATGAGAAAAAAAGGAGAGCCAGAATCATTTGTTACTTGCTCAGACTTTTATGGTAAATTACAGCATGTATTTCTACCAGCACTATCTCTCATTACTCTTAGTTGCAAACTTGGGATGAGAAAAGTGTTAAACCTTATGGAAATTGAGGTTTGCAATGCATCAGTAGTGTCTTCTAGAAATACATTGAATATTATTGGAACTGTGCTGCCTTCTTCTAATTCTATTATTTCTTTTAATCAGATCATGGGTCCTTTTTTGATAGCTGGAAACTATTTCAAACTATAATCATTCTTTCTAACACTCTGTTCAGGCATTTACTCCAGACTAGACATTCTTCTTATACCTTTGTAAACTTTATTATTTTTAACCCTCATACTGTAATATGTCCTAACTTATTTAATAAACACAACAGTTTACTTTGTTTTTTAAAGAGCTTTACATTATTAACGTATTTAATATTCTTAACAATGGTTTGGGCTGGAGACTCTTATCCCCATTTTTCCCAATGAGGCACAGAAAAGTTAAGTAACTTTCACATGCCCTTAACCACAAATCTATGCTGTGAGAATTATGCCCATACTATCTATGAAGAAAACGAGGGTGAAAATAATCCCTCAATATTTTTTAAATTAGAAAATATTTCTAACACTCAGAAAGGTATTGAGCCAAAAATAAAGTTGGGTGTGTGTCCATCACCCAGCTCTAAAAAAAAAAAAATCTCAAACTTTTTCCATATTTGGCTTTTTTTTTAAAAGAAATAAAACATTACAGATACAGTTGAAGCCCTATCCCCACCCCCATGTATACTTCCTGATCCCATTCCCCTTTCTCCTTCCTCTCCCCAGATATGTTATTTGAAATTGGTACTGTATTTATCGTCCCCCCTGTATGTTTTATACTTTCATTACATTTACATATCCATTAACAAAATATAAGTACATACGATTTATTTTTTAAGACATCCATTTTGATGTGTATGTCTAGTTCATTCATGTAAACTGCTGTATGTTTTTCCATTGTATGAACACAACACAATTTTTTCGTTCTCTATTGATGGACAATTAGTTTCTACTTTTTTGTATCAATAATTTGAACAACGTTGCAATGAACATTCTTTTCAAAAAATTTTTTTAATTTTTAATTTTTTAAAATTAATTTTTATTGGAGTATGGTTGCTTTACAACGTTGTGTTAGTTTCTGCTGTACAGCAAAGTGAGTCAGTTATACATATACATATTTCCCCTCTTTTTTAGACTTCCTTCCCATTTAGGTCACCACAGAGCATTGAGTAGAGTTCCCTGTACTATACAGTAGGTCCTCATTAGTTATCTGTTTTATACATAGTAGTGTATATGTGTCAATCCTAATGTCACAATTCATCCCACCCCCTCTTTCCCCCTTGGTATCCATAAGTTTGTTCTCTACATCTGTGTCTGTATTTCTGCTTTGCAAATAAGTTCATCTGTACCATTTTTCTAGATTCCACATATAAGCGATGTTATATGATATTTGTTTTCCTCTTTCTGAATTACTTCACTCTGTATGACGGTCTCTAGGTCTATCCACGTCTCTTCAAATGGCACTATTTCGTTCCTTTTATGGCTGAGTAATATTCCATTGTATATATGTACCACATCTTCTTTATCCATTCCTCTGTTGATGGACATTAAGTTGCTTCCATGTCCTGGCTATTGTAAATAGTGCTGTGATGAACATCGGGGTGCATGTATCATTTTTAAAAAATTTATTTTATTTATTTTGGCCACACCAGGTCTTTGTTGCAGCGCACAGGATCTTTGTTGCAGCATGCGGAATCTTTAGTTGTGGCATGAGGCCCATAGTTGCAGCATGCAGGCTCCTTAGTTGTGGCATGTGGACTCTAGTTCCCTGACCAGGGATTGAACCTGGGCACCCTGCATTGGGAGTGTGGAGTCTTACCCACTGGACTACCAGGGAAGTCCCATATCTTTTTGAATTATGGTTTTCTCTGCAATGAACATTCTTGCTTAGGTCTGTCTCTTACATGCACAGGAAAATTTCAAGCTGGGTCTTAGGAATCTCCAACTCTGCTAGATATTGCCAAGCTCTCTCTCAAAGTGGCTGTAAAACTAACATTTTCCCCAGCAGTGACTGAGAGTTCCCATTGCTCCACATTCCCAATAGTACTTAAAAAATATTTTTTAACAATCTGATGGGTGTAAAATGATATCTCATTTTTTAAAAATAAATTTATTTTATTTATTTATTTATTTTATTTTTGGCTGTGTTGGGTCTTTGTTGCTGTGCATGGGCTTTCTCTAGTTGTGGCGAGCGGGGGCTACTCTTTGTTGCAGTGTGTGGGCTTCTCATTGTGGTGGCTTCTCTTGTTGCAGAGCACAGACTGTAGGCGCACGGGCTTCAGTACTTGGGGGACACGGGCTCAGAGGTTGTGGCTCATGGGCTCTAGAGCGCAGGCTCGGTAGTTGTGGTACACAGGCTTAGTTGCTCCATGGCATCTTCCCATACCAGGGATCTTCCCGGACCAGGGCTCGAACCCATGTCCCCTGCAATGGCAGGTGGATTCTTAATCACCATGCCACCAGGGAAGCCTGATATCTCATTTTTGTTTTAATTTATATTTCATAATTACTAGTGAGCATAATTTCAAATATTTATGGGACACTGTGTTTTTCTTTAATTGTCTACAGCAAACTGTCTTTTCCTGGTTGCAACTTGTCTTTTGTACAGAAGTTTGTCTGTTTTTGCACAGAAGTTTAAATTTTTAATCTAGTCAAATGTATTAATATTTTACTTTATAGCTTTTTTCTAAGAGGATTTAAAAAAAATTTTATTTTATTATTTGGCTGCGTCGGGTCTCAGTTGTGGCACGTGGGATCTTCGTTGTGGCATGCGGGATCTTTTGTTGCAGCGTGCGGGCTCTTCCTTGTGGCACGCGGGCTTTTCTAGTTGCTGCATGTGGGCTTCTCTATAGCTGTGGTGCACGGGCTCCGGAGTGCGTGGGCTCAGTAGTTGTGGTGTGTGGGCTCTCTAGTTGGGGCACACGGGCTCAGTAGTTACGGTGTGCTGGCTTAGTTGTCCCGCAGTATATGGGATCTTAGTTCTCCAACCAGGGATCGAACCTGCATCCCCTGCTTTGGAAGGAGGATTCTTAACCACTGGACCACCAGGGAAGTCCCAACTTTATATCTTTTTGTGACTTGTTTAAGAAATTATTTCCTACCCCCAAAGTTGTATAGATATTCTCCTACATATTCTTTGTAAAGTTTTAAAGATTTTCTTTTTAAATCAAGGTCTTTATCTGGAATTATATTTGTATACAATATAAGGTAATTTATTTTTTCCTCCTATGCATATCTAATTATCTAGGCACCATTTATTGACCAGACAAGGACAGTTCAATTAAAAAAAAAAAAGGACAAACCATAACTCTAGCCTGGGGATGGGTCAGTAAAGAGAGTTGGAGAGAGCCCAGAAGAGGAGAAGTGGTTCCCAGGGCCCACTCAGGTCCAGTCTGGGCTCAGGTGCTCTGCCTAGATGGTGCTGCTGGCTGTGGCCAATCCCAGGCATCAGAGGGGGATTTAGAAGAATCAGACTGGAGTTTCCCACCACTGTGGCATTTCTGGCCCTTGCCAATCCCAGCCACTGGAGGAGGGCACATCACAGCATGGGACTCCCTGGCAGGTGTAGGGCCTGGGGCAGGGAGCTGCCTTAGCACGTCTACAAGCAATATTAACATTATGGCTTTTTCCAACCATTTTCCCTAGAGCTGATAGCTCCATAGGACTGTCTTCCAAGTTTTCACAGGGAAGAATTTTTCCAGAAATTCTGACATGTCACCAGATATCGAGTCCACAAAATCTGTTCTTTGTCATAGGCTGCCTTACCAGTAAGCCAAAATCCTGTTCTTGTTATGGTAGCAACTCCACTTCCATGTAGCAATTTTTATAGTATTAGAATACAGGGTAAATGGATATAACAAAGAGAATACAAAGTACAGTGGCTCAAATAAAATAGTTTCTTTTGCTCTCATCCAACTCTCTAGAGGTGAAAAGTCTAAGGCTAGTAGGTAGTTGTTTTCCAGAAGCTTATTTAGTGATCCTGGTTTCTTCCATCTCGTTGTCCCACATTTTCCTAAGGGGTTGTCCTCTTACGTAGAGTCAAAGCTGGGTTACTCACACACTACATTCTAGCTGCCAGTCTTCATGTCTGTCTCTCCCTTTTTTTTAGTTATCCGAAACTCTTTTTTTGGTTGATTTCTCAGAAATAACTCATAGAACTCAGGATGAACAGTAGTCTCTGAGTGTTTGCAATATTCCTAACAGTTTCTCTACAGCCTTTATACTTGAACATCAGTTTGGCTGGATACAGAATCTGTGCTCACATTTTCTGTCTTTGACTGTCTTAAATGTTACTCCATTGCTTTCTGGATAAAGCAAAACGATATAACAATACAATTTTTTTCTCTTGGTCTTTTTTTTCCTGATCCCACACAAGTCTTATAGCTGATATAATTTATTCTTGCCTGCCTGAATTTGTGGGTTCAGAGGAGTGCTTTGCCACCTAGGTTTGTGGAGATGTTATCCATGGGTCTTTGCTTTACTACCTCAGTGGCACTTTGCTGCTTTTGTAGTCTTCCTCCACTCCACTAATTTCGCCATATATTGTTTTCATGATCATCCAACCCTAAATCTTTTATTATTTATATAAAATGTCCTTTATAACCCAAGTAAGCTATCTCTCTGGCAGCTGTCAGGGACTATGTTTGTCAGTCTCATTCCTCTAGTGGAGAAACTGTCCCAAGCCCTGGCTTCAAGCACTAAGCCTGACTCTAGCCCCTGACCCAGACTGGATCATTTTTGCCCCCAAGTGCCTGGCTGCCACTCCTGATTTCTACTAGGATTCTTGTAGCCTTGAGGCTTCCGTCCTGCTCATGACTGTGTTTCTGTTTAGTTCAGAGCCACAGAGATGATAATCTTATTTTTGAGCTCAGCACTATCATTTTGGTGTTTCTTTTAATGTTTTATCTCTCCCTGCTGTGTATTTTGAGCAGAGGGAGTGCCTAAAGGGTGAACTCACAGAGCCATCTTGACTCAAAGTATCTCAAAAAACAGTTTTGAATGCACAATGCACAATGAATTGACAAGGAACTACGAGGTTACGAAAATGAGTAAGAAAGGCTCCCACTCTCAGAGAGATTAGAATCTAGTGAAGGAAGGTGATCTGTAACATACCACCATAAGAAAGACTGAAAACCACTCCGTTGGAAGTGGTCAGTAGAGCTATGTCACCCACAAGAAGAGGCAAGGACTTGTGAGTGAAGGGGACAAGGAAGGCTTCTCAGAGGAAGTAGCTTTGAAATGGATCCTTTAGGGATGTTGTAATGGGAGTGTACATGGTGGTTCGGTGACCTCATCCTTAGAACTGGGGCACAGGGTGCCTTGGTGGAGTGTGGCGGATGTGATGAAAGAAGATCCTGGAGGTTAGTGCACAGGCCATGGAGTCCACACGGACTCAGCTCCAATCACGGTTTTGCTGTTGCCTAGAGGCATAAGCCTGGGCCATTCACTTTATCTCTCTGAGCTATAGAAAGGGAATAGAGTGTCCCCTGCCTCACAGGGCTGTTGTGAGGATAAGTGGTGGTCATATATAAAGTCATAGTAAACTCTCAAAAGGTGGTAGCCATAACTATTAGGTTATGGGGGGCCTTGAATGTCAAGCTTTAACTTTTTAAGAGCTTTGTTGAGGTATGATTTACAATAACAAACTGAGCATTTTTTTTTTCTTTTTTTCGGTATGCGGGCCTCTCACTGTTGTGGCCTCTCCCGTTGCGGAGCGCAGGCTCCAGACGCACAGGCTCAGCGGCCATGGCTCACGGGCCCAGCCGCTCCGCGGCATGTGGGATCCTCCCGGACCGGGGCACGAACCCGTGTCCCCTGCATCGGCAGGCGGATTCTCAACCACTGCGCCACCAGGGAAGCCCCAAACTGAGCATTTTGACTGCCACTCACTGGTCCTACTTCTGCTCTCTGGAGCAGCTTCCAGAATATTACTCAGACTGCTCTAGCCTCTGTGGTAGGCAGAGTAATGGCTCCTCAAAAATGTCTATTTCTTAATCCCAAGAACCTGTGAATATGCTAGCTTGCATGGCAAAGGGGAATTCAGGTTGCAGATGGGATTAAGGTTGCTAATCCATTGACCTGGAGATGGGGTTATTATCCTGGATTACTCAATGTGATCAAGAGAGTCCTTATAAGTGGAAGAGGGAGGCAGAAGGGGGAAAATCAGAGATGGTGTGGGAAGGACTCCTTGTCCACTGCTGGACATGGTTTTGAAGATGAAAGGGGCCATGAGCCAAGGAATGTGGGCAGCCTCTAGAAACTGGAAAAAACAGAAATTGGATTCCCTCCTGGAGCCTCCAGGAAAAGAGCCCGGCCAACACCTTGACTTTAGCCCAGTGAGACCTACTTTGAACTTCTGACATCCAGAACCATAAGATAACAAATGTATGTTGTTTTAAACCACTAAATTTGCTCTAATTTTTTACAGCAGAAATAGAGAACTAATACAGTCTTAAATAAATACTTGTTGTCTAACTGAATTAATAAATCAAGAACAAGTTTACTACCTTTTTCATATAATAATCCTTCTAATTTTGGAGGAGAGAAGATTTAGTTTAATCATGTTATCTCCCTGTAAGGTTCTTACATCTTAACATGAAATTCCTGGGGTGGCGCTAAAGTGATTTTGAGGTTGATTGAAGAGTGCTATAGACTGAAGGTTCATATCCCCCCAAAATTCATACGTTGAAATCCCCAATGTGAGGTACTGGAAGGTGTGTCCTTTGGGAAGTGATTTGGTCATGAGAGTGGAACCCTTGTGAACGAGATTAGTGCCCTTATAAAAGAGACCCTAGAGAGCTCCCTTGATCCTTCTTCCATGTGAGGATGCAGCAAGAAGACAGCTGTCTGTGAACCAAGAAGTGAGCCCTCACCAGATACCAAATCTGCTGGTGCTTTGATCTTGGTCTCCCAGCCTCCAGAATTGCAAGAAATAAATTTCTGTTGTGTATAAGCCACCCAGTCTATGATACTCTGTTAGAGCAGCCCGAGTGGATTAAGACAAAGAGTTTGAGATCATACCAGATTGGATGCACCATTGATATGGTAATTTTTAAACTATATTCCTTTTGCTACCACTCTAGATGGACCAGCAGAAGGCACGCTGACCCCTACAAATCCTGACCCCCACAAATCTGCAGCCTTTCTTTCTTTTCCCTCCAGGTGACTTCTAGAGCAGCGGTTCTCAGAGAGGCAGAGAGAGGAACATACCAGAGTCAGTTGGGAAACTTTACAAACTATAAACGCCCACAACACCTTCCTTTCTTGCCTACCCAGGGGAATCTGCTATGCTTTTTCCCCACCCTCCAGCCCCTTGAGAATCAATGTCTTAAAGCAAATGCTATGTGAGCAGAAGGGAGAAGTATACACATGCGGGATACACAAAGGGGATTCTTCTGAATTAGAAGAGATCTCATTCCCACTTAGAGCTTGTTCTAACTCTTATCCTTTGACTATGTTCAAGCTGTTGACCTTTTTCCATGGACAGAGCTTTCCCAGAGCATGCAGAAGCCCCAGAAAGACTGAGTTTCTTCCCTTCTGTTTTTTCTGTGTCACCTCCAGTCCTGGGAAGACCAGGTTCTGCTACTGGGGTTGCCAGGATCAGGACTTTCTTTCCTGGACCCTGTATGTAACTCCTCTGGCTTGAAATATTCTGTCTGCAGCCCCTCCAGTAGATCCTAGTTCTGTTAAAACAAAAACAAAAACAGAAACCAAACAACCCCCAAACCTCTAGATGATCTTTAGGTTTCTTCTTAGCTCTGTGATTTTGGGTTTGTGCCGCCTCCACCATGTTCTCCAGCCAAATTCCTAGAGTAATTTCGTGGATGAAGAAGTCATTTCTCTACTGGATTGTTCTAACCCAGTCTGCAGCTTATTTTCTCCAGAAAGTCCTGCCGTCAGGATGGCTGCCGTTTTGCCCATGCCCTGACTGTGTAATTTGCCTTTAGGGATCCCAGATTCTTCTACTCTCATTATCAGTTGGGTAGGAAAACTCTTCCCCCCATTTGTCTTTTAGATTCTCTTTCTCTCAGCTGCTCTGGCACTTCTGCCCCAGCCCTAAGGCTGGAGACTCAGAGCTGGCTTATGGCTCCTGCTCCTGCTTGTTCACTGCTGCAACCCCTTTTCTTACCTGCAAATGTCCACTCAGATTGCGGTGAGGAAGGGGAAAATGGGCTCCATAAAGGACACCTTGTTACCTTTTATAATGCTATTTATTTATTTATTTGGCTGCGTCGGGTCTTAGTTGTGGCACGCAGGATCTTTAGTTGCAGCATGCGGGATCTAGTTCCCTGACCAGGGATCAAACCCCAGCCCCCTGCATTGAGAGTGCGGAGTCTTAGCCACTGGACCACCAGGGAAGTCCCTATAATACTATTTAAAAACAAAGGTTAAAGCAGAATATAATCGGGTCCCAGCACCAGAAGGAGCACCTTTCTCCACAAGGAGAGGATGTCTGCATGTGCTCATGTCCCTTGTGCTAGACTCAGGACAGCATTTTGGCGCCATGCAGGATTACAAATGTGTGGATGATGTGTTCAGCCCAATGCTATCCCTCCCTGAGGTCCTGGGGTGTAGAGGAGCTTCTTCTGAAACTTATGTCTTTCCGGCAGGAAGCTTCTGGTCTGTCCCCTTCCCCACTCCAAGGAGTGGCTTATGTCTCTCCCAGTCTTCAGGCCTGCCCTGATGTTCCTTCCATCAGCACCATCTGAGGCAGCTCCTGACTATGCCCAGGGTTTCAGGACCCTTGGGTGAGACCACTTGGGACTCCCTGTAGATTTAGGTCACATTCTAGCTGTCAGAGGTCCCAGATTCAACCTGATTCCAGAGTCCATAAACAGCAATTCAACATTTCTAGGGGCTTAAAATCAATTCTGCCATTTTATCATTGGGCCAGAGATTTTTCTAGGACCATCTGGACTCCCTGGAGTTGCTGCCAATAGGACAGCAGGGAAACTCCAGACCAGCCCTGGCTGACTGGCCCAAGGATATCAGCTTGGTTTCCTGTGATGTCTTCCACTCACCAGGTCAGTCAACTGCAGCCTGTTCCTTGTGTTCCACAGAGTCCTTACAGTGGAGCTGTTTGGTTTCTCCAGGAGCACAGGAGGAAAACAGTGAGGAGGAGGAGTGGGGAGGGAAAGACTCATGCGAAATAGGGAGAGGAAGTGAGTGATTCTGAGGAAGGAGAAAAAGGCAAACAGCAACAGCAGCAGCAGAAAAAATTGGGAGTGTGAGGGTGGGAGGGAAAGACAGAAAGGCAGGGCTCTGTTCAAGATAATATTAACCCGAACTCCTGGTTAACAGTTTTTAGTGACTCATTAAATATGCATAAGAAAGTAAAGAAGGAAGCTTGCAGTTTTAATTAAAGATAAAGCCAGTGTTTCCACAGCCCCCATCCCTGGGAAGAGCTGTGGGCTAACTTCCCAGGCTTCCTCTGCAGCATTGTCTGGGAGTTCACAGTCTGGGGACTAGTAGAGCTGAGTGGCTTTGCTGCACTCCCCTGCCCCTAAACTGTCAGAGGGTCCCCTACGTCATAGGGGTTGAGATGACAGAAGATCTTTGAAGGCAGTTCACTTTATCTCTTTCTTTCATTCTTGAGTTTTCCCTCCTCTTATTCTGCTTTGTTTTCTCTTTTGTCCTGCTTGACCCTGGATGAGTCACTAAACCTTTTGGAATCTTCTGCATCTATAAAATGGAGATAAGAACACTTTCTCTGGCCTTTTCACTAGAATGCTGTGGAGATCAGCTCTCATAAAAGGGCTTTGTATATTGCAAATGACAACACAAGTGTTAATTGTGATGGCTGTAACCTAGGATGAAATTGCTTTCCCCAACACACAAGCTTTCCATCCCTCAGTATGACTGTTAGAAAGAGTGCTATTAGTACGATTTCAGAATTTCCCTATACCCTAGGCCAGCAGGAAATGTTAATGAGAACTTGGAAAACAACTGCTGGATCACTGGGATCAACATGAAGTCTGTCTTTTCAGTGGGTCTTGTTTTCTGCTCTATGGACAGTGATCCACCTCCAGTATTCACAACTCACAGTTTTGCTCTCCCTTCATTTGGTTACACCAGTATTCTAGGACCAAGCTCCCTAAGAGCTATGGATGCAGGCTCTGCATGTCCATTTAGAATAAGTCTACTTGGGCCCAGAACACCTGGACCCCATGTAAATACTGTGTGTGTGTGTGTGTGTACATTGGTAGGGGGATGAACTTGAAAATGCTATAGGAATAAATAATGGATGGGACTTCCCTAGCCATCCAGTGGTTAAGACTTTGCCTTCCAGTGTAGCGGGTGCAGGTTCTCTCCTGGTCAGGGAGCTAAGATCCCATATGCCTCACAGCCAAAAAACCAAAACATAAAACAGAAGCAATATTGTAACAAATTCAATAAAGACTTTAAAAATGGTCCACATCAAAAAAATCTTTTTTTAAAAAAAATAATGAAGTAGCAAGGAGGGCCTTCTGTGTGATTATGGTGAGATAACTCTAAACCAATAGGAGAGGGGAACGGGAGAGATGACTAAGAGAAAATAAGAGCCGATCTCTGGTAGAGACATAAGGATCAGAATCTATGTAGCTAAGCAATGACTAAGAGGGTATGAAATACGACATAAAACTCAAGATGGGGTTTTAGTCTGTCCAAGGAGCAAAAGGAATGGGGGAAAGACAGACTTTTAGAATCTGCGGGTATCTTCTTGTTCTGCTAGGAGAGGCAGGATCTTGGTGGGGCTTCAGGACTATATAAAATCTTCTCGAAAAGACTTGCAGATAGCTTAAGGTCAGGTGGCATGATCACAAATTATCCTCAATCTGTGACTTACTTGCACATGTGGATGCATAACATCTAGCTCTGATTCGAAAGGGTAATTAGAAGACAATCTTCTATTATAAGACACTACTTGCTTATGTGTGACAAGCCCCAGGGACTGCGGCTGGATAACAATTGTTAGCTATTAATGCAATGGCTTTGACAGCCTAAACTCAAGTCTGCTGTAGTACAGGTGCGGCTGATCTTTCCTGAGCCTTTAAACAGTGCAGTTAGAAAACCTGTAGCCTTCTCTTCCAGGAAAGGACTAGATGTTGCCATTCATCACTCTGCTTATGTCTGTCCACAAAGAATGAAGAAGCAGGTCAGAGCTTATACCCATCAGTCCTTCTGAACTGACCTCCACTGGAGGTCTCTCAATTGCCACAATTTAGCTCCCTTTACACCTCACTACAAGGAATCAGTCTTCCCTCCACATCCACCAGGAGGAAGCAGAGAGCATACCCGCCTGGGTGATGGCAGGGGCAGCCTTGCTTCACAGGGGATTGTAAAACTCCCCCCACTTCCTTCCTCAGACAGCAAAGGCAGAGGTTAGTGAGTGTCAAGTTTTTTTCCCAGAGTGGGGAGGAGGGAAATGAGGGAAGGGAGACAGCATATCAAAATGCACTTCCAAAACAAAAATCATTTCTGTGGCACATGGTGCTACCGAGGGAGAGGTGATGACAGCCTCCTCCCATTTCAGGAACAGTTCCCAGAGCTGTCTGTAGGCGGATTCACATGACACATTCTTAAACCCAATTTCATTTTGTGCTGTGTTTGCTCCTTGTTCACATCTCAGGAACAATGGATCTTTCCATCTTTGTATCTGAGTTTGATTCCCAGTTGGTTGTCTAGCTAAATATCCAGGCTGCCTTGCTTATATGCATTTGTGCCAGTATTTATCCTTTTGAGTCATGAAACCTCATCAGTCCAGCTCTACTTGTGCATGGGAGCTGGAATATTGAATTGTGTGAATGTTGATACTTCAAGAGAATTATAGTTAGGAAGTTGGGTGTTCTTCACAATGTGAAAAAATACTAATACATATTGCTGGAGGAAATAATATCAGTGATGCAAATTTTCCTGGAAACTATTCTAAATCCAATTTGCCTTTCTGTGACATTTTTGACTGATGTCTCTATACCGAGGAGGTTTTTGGCTTTTTAGTGCTGCTGCTTTTCTGTTCTCACTCCTCTAAGAATCTTTGCCAACATACCACTGACATTTGAAGAAGAGAATAGAGACAATTTGTCTTCTTGTGAATTCTTCTGTTTCCTTGGTGACGTAAATAATTATGGAACATATAAAAAGTTTTTATCAAGTTCAAATTTGGTTTTGAAAAAGCAGGTTTGTTACCTGTGGTAAGGGCTACAGGAAGAATCTCAGCAAGAAATTTTCTGTTCCTTTTTAACTCACTTTAAGTTAGAAAATCTTCCTTGAATCATAGGGCCTACTGAGATGCCAACTTAGTGCCAATATAAAGTATGCACTTTATAGGTTCAGTAAAGCTGCCCAGGTGTGTGGGTGGCTTCGGGCCAGGTCTCTGACAGTCAGAATAATTCTCTGCCGTCTTCGGCTTTACCAGGAGAATCCTGTGCAATGGGCAGACCCAGAGCCCAGGAACTTGAAAGAAGGGACTGAATCACCTAAAACTGAGTGAAGAATTAATCATATCTCAGTTGTGGAGTCTTCAAGTGGAGAGGTAGTCTCTGTGGGGGAGAGATGGGACTGCCGCTCTGGAAGAGGTCTTTTTTTTTTTTTAGAAGAACATTTTTCTTTTTTTATTTAATTAATTTATTTTTGGCTGCGTTGGGTCTTCGTTGCGTGCATGGGCTTTGTCTAGTTGCGGTGAGCGGGGGCTACTCTTTGTTGTGGTGCATGGGCTTCTCACTGCGGTGGTTTCTCTTGTTGCAGAGCACAGGCTCTAGGTGCGCGGGCTTCAGTAGTTGTGGCACATGGGCTCAGTAGTTATGGTTCTCAGGCGCAAGAGCACAGATTCAGTAGTTGTGGTGCACGGGCTTAGTTGCTCCGTGGCATGTGGGATCTTCCTGGACCAGGGATCAAACCCATGTCCCCTGCATTGGCAGGTAGATTCTTAACCACTGTGCCACCAGGGAAGTCCCCAAAGAAGTCTAACTTGAATCGCATTCTCAGTAGCATACTTTTCACTTTGACTCTTTTAAACTTTCCTAATGTACTTCAAGTCCCCAGTTTCCCTTTTTCCCTTCTTTTCTACCACTTCCTCCTTTAATCTTGGCAAATCACCTCACTCCTTTCCTACGTCACAGGTAGAAATATAAGTTCTATCGTCTATTACCTGTGGGAACTTAATGAAGTTATTTCACTCCTCAGTGACTCTGCTTCCTTCACTGCAAAATGGGAATAACCACAGTACCTATCTTATGAAGTGGTTGTGAGGATTAAATGAATTAATATATAAGAGTTGTTTAGGCCACTGCCATGGTGAATGCTTAGTAAATATTAGCTGTTAATATTACTGAGAACACAGAGGCCAATGACATGAACTCCATTATCCAAACTCCTCTTCACCTAAAAAAAAAATCTCTGTCACTATCCATCACTGCCTTCCTCAGAGTAAAAGACTGTCTTATTTTCTTTCTTTTTTTCAATTAATTAATTAATTAATTTTTGGCTGCGTTGGGTCTTCGTTGCTGTGCGCGGGCTTTTCTCTAATTGTGGCGAGCAGGGGCTACTCTTCTTTGCGGTGCGAGGGCTTCTCATTGCGATGGCTTGTCTTGTTGCAGAGCACGGGCTCTAGGTGCACGGGCTTTAGTGGTTGTGGCTCACGTGCTCTAGAGCGCAGGCTCAGTAGTTGTGGAGCATGGGATTAGGTGCTCCAAGGCATGTGGGATCTTCCCGGACCAGGTTTCGAACCCGTGTCCCCTGCATTGGCAGGCAGATTCTCAAACACTGCACCACCAGGGAAGCCCCTGTCTTATTTTCTAAGTCTGTGCTCTCCACCTGTGTCTTGATTCCATCCTCTCCCATCTCCTCAAGGGAACTTGTTGAATGAATTCTTTTCTCCCTCATAGTTTAAATTGATTCCTTTTTCCGAGCTCCCGTTTCTCATTCTCAAACACACTCAGGTCTCTCCTATTTTGAAAAAGGCCTCCATATGACCCCCGTCTCTTTAAGCTACTGTCCCATTTTCCTCCTCCTTTCACTGCCAAATACTGTGTGCTTCCATGTCTTTGTGACTCACTCTCTCATTATTCCTCTGCCATCTGGCTCTCTCCCCCACCCCCACTCTCACATGGCTGTGTCTGTGGTCATCCAGCTCTAAATTCAAAGGATTTTTCTTGATTTCTGTCCTTTTTAGCCTCTTTGCAATGGTCAGTATTGCTGACTGTCATCTGCTCTGTGGAATCTTCTCTTGTCTTGGCCTGAGTGCAAGTCTGTTGTGCTGCTGCTTCTCCTTCCCTGTGGCTTCTTTGTCCAACACCCGTACAGGTTCCATGTCTTTCTTTCTACTCCTTGGTTGTGGGCATGGAGGGAGGTTCACTGTGCAAGCTCTTGATCTGTCTCTCTACTCTTACTCTTTGATCTCCTTTGAGTCTTGGACCTTACCATTATTTCTCTAAGTATGGCTCCTGCGTCGTTCTTTGTACTCACCTCTTCACCCTCACTCATGCATCATGCTTGCTCTCATCCTGTGTTTTGGCTGGTCTTCTTTTAGTTTCTTGAAAGTGCTATGGCCTGTCTGACATAGGCTTTTTGTTACTGGTGTTGTTTAACTTGCATTCATCTTCATCCTTTTTTTCTTTCTTAAAATCCTCATCATTATTGTAATGTTTTCTATTTTAAAAATTGAGAGGGGACTTCCCTGGTGGCACAGTGATTACAAATCCACCTTCCAATGCAGGGGACACGGGTTCGAGTCCTGGTCCGGGAAGATCCCACATGCCGCGGAGCAACTAAGCCCGTGCGCCACAACTACCGAGCCTGAGCTCTAGAGCCCGCGAGCCACAACTACTGAGCCCACATGCTGCAACTACTGAAGCCCACGCACCTGGAGCCCGTGCTCCACAACAAGAGGAGCCACCGCGATGAGAAGCCCGCGCAGCGCAATGAAGAGTGGCCCCTGCTCACCGCAACTAGAGAAAGCCACATGCAGCAACAAAGAACCAAAGCAGCCAAAAGTAAATAAATAAATTTATTTAAAACAAAATTGAGAGGGCTTCCCTGGTGGCACAGTGGCTAAGAATCTGCCTACCAGTGCAGGGGTCACGGGTTCAAGCCCTGGTCCGGGAAGATCCCACATGCCTCGGAGCAACTAAGCCCGTGCGCCACAACTACTGAGCCTGCACTCTAGAGCCCGCGAGCCACAACTACTGAGCCTGTGTGCCACAACTACTGAAGCCCGCACGCCTAGAGCCTGAGCTCTGCAACAAAAGAAGCCACTGCAATGAGAAGCCAGAGCACCACAATGAAGAGTAGCCCCCGCTCGCCGCAACTAGAGAAACCTCGCGCACAGCAACAAAGACCCAATGCAGCCAAAAATTAAAAAAAAAATTGAGGTATAACTCAGATACCACAAAATTCATCCTTTTAAAGTATACAATTCAGTGGGCTTTAGTATATTCACAAAGTTGTGCAACAATTACCACTATCTCATTCCAGAACATTTTCATCACCTCAAAAAGAAACTCTATACCCATTAGCAGGCACTCCCTTTCCCCCCTTAACCCCATTGGCCCCTGGCAACCACTAATCTACTTTCTGTCTCTATGTTGTAGGCTTTTGCACATGCTGGTCCTTTTGCCTAGAACATTTTCCCCACCTCATCCCCTAGTCAGCTTCTATACTTCCTCAGCTATCAGTGCCAATATCCTTGAGCTGGTCAATTCCTCCTACTATATGCTTTCATAAGAATATGTACCTCTTTGGCAGCATTTATGATAAATTGCAATTTTATATTTATTTATGGAATTCTTTGATTTATGTTGTCACCTCAATAAGTCTCATGAGGGCAAAATATATATATATATTTACATACACATATATTTACATGTATAGTATATATATACTATATATGTAAAAATTATATATATATTTTTTTTTGTGGGGAAGCATTTATAAATGCACAAAATTCTACATCTCCATTTATAGCAGTTTCACTTGAATGTAATAGTATGACACCCAACTAAGACAAAATGCGTATTTTTCTCCCCAAACCAAATCCTCCTTCATACTTCCCCATTTGATGATGCTTCCTCATTCTTTTGGGCACACAAGCTCAGTTTCTTGAAGATATTTGATTCCTTTCTGTCTCTTGTCTTCAACATTCTGTGCTCTTCAGATCCACAAGTCCAGTGGATTCCTTTGAAAGTCCTTGCAGTCCAGCCTTTAATACAGTGTCCTTAACGCTCAGTAAACATTTCCTGATAATGAAGAACATTTGGAGCTATCTGTAGTGAAGGAAATGGTTGCAGCCATGATGTTGGGTGAGCCTTTAGAGACTGCCAAAGAGGAGAGAGAGAGAGGAGAAGGAGGAGAGAGGGAGATGAAAGCAGATAGTGGAGGAAGCAGTGGATGGAGACTCTCCTATATCACACAGGGCTGGTGAAAAGCAGTAAGGTAATAAGAGAAGCAAAAGGAGACCCTGGATAATGGACCATAATCCATTCACCATTTCTGAGTATCTGTTACCTGCCTGGCACTTAGATTATGGTGATACAGAGATGAATCAGAAGTTGTCTCCTTCCTGAAGGAAGTCAGGTTCTGGTGCAGGAGAGAAGCATTTATGTAAACAAAAATTTACAATATAATGTGATAAGTTTTATAATAAGACTATTCACAAAGTGTTCTGCGAGCAAGAGAAGGTGGTGACTAAGACTGTCTCAGCACAGGGGTGGGTAAAGGTGGGTGGGCGTCACAGGATGACTGGGACTTTAGCAGCCTGAAATCAGAAAGAGTGACATGCCAGGAAAACAGAACGACTTCAAGAGGCCTGGGCTCATGTGGAACTGCGAATCACGTTGTTTAGCTTTAGTGTAAAGGGTGGGAAGGGAATATTCTGGGAATTCAGCCTGGGGCTACTTTGTGAGGAGTCTCCCAGCAAGACGAGAATTTTATTTTCTAGTTAATAGAGAGTCTTCAAAGTTTTTTTTTTTCCCTTTTCTTTTTTGGCCGCACTTCGTGAGGCTTATGGGATCTTAGTGCTCTGACCAGGGATTGAACCCGTGCCCTCAGCAGTGAAAGCGCAGACCTCCAGGGAGTTCCCCGAAGTTTTAATTCTTTTTAATAAATTTATTTATTTGTTTTTATTTTTGGCTGCGTTGGGTCTTCATTGTTGCGTGCAGGCTTTCTCTAGTTGCAGTGAGAGGGGGCTGCTCTTGCAGTGCGCAGGCTTCTCGTTGTGGTGGCTTCTCTTGTTGCGGAGCACGAGCCCTAGGCTTGCGGGCTTCAGTAGTTGCAGCATGCAGGCTCAGTAGTTGTGGCTCACAGGCTCTAGAGCACAGGCTCAGTAGTTGTGGTGCACAGGCTTAGTTGCTCCATGGCATGTGGGATCTTCCTGCACCAGGATCGAACCTGCATCCCCTGAGTTGGCAGGCAGATTCTTAACCATGGTGCCACCAGGGAAGTCCCTTTCTTTCTTTCTTTCTTTTTTTTTTTTTTAAAGCAACTTCATTTGGTATAGTTTACTTACATTCTAATATATAGATTTAAAGTCTATGGTTCAAAGAGATTTATTTATTTATTTTTATTTTTTGTTTTTGGCTGCGTTGGGTCTTTGTTGCTGTGTGCAGGCTTTCTCTAGTTGTGTTGAGCGGGGGCTACTCTTTGTTGAGGCGTGCAGGCTTCTCATTGTGGTGGCTTCTCTTGTTGCGGAGCACGGGCTGTAGGTTCACGGGCTCAGTAGTTGTGGCACGTGGGCCCTAGAGCCCACAGGCTTCAGTAGTTGCAGTGCATGGGCTCAGTAGTTGTGGCTTGCGGGCTCTAGGGCACGTGGGCTTCAGTAGTTGTGGCGCATGGGCTTAGGTGCTCCCCAGCATGTGGGATCTTCCCGGACCAGGGATCGAAACCATGCCACATGCACTAGCTAGCTGATTCTTTTTTTTTTAAAAATAAATTTATTTATTTGTTTGTTTGTTTATGGCTGCATTAGGTCTTTGTTGCTGCGCATAGGCTTTCTCTAGTTGCAGCAAGCGGGGGCTAACGGGCTTTCTCTAGTTGCAGCAAGCAGGGGCTACTCTTTGTTGAGGTGCATGGGCTTTTCATTGCAGTGCCTTCTCTTTGTTGCAGAGCATGGGCTTCAGTAGTTGTGGCATGTGGGCTTCAGTAGCTGTGGCACATGGGCTCAGTAGTTGTGGCTCGAGGGCTCTAGAGCGCAGGCTCAATAGTTGTGGCTTAGTTGCTCCGTGGCATGTGGGATCTTCCCAGGCCAGGGATCAAACCTGTGTCCCTGCATTGGTAGGCAGATTCTTAACCACTGCACCACCAGGGAAGTCCCTCTTCTGCCCATTTTTGATTGGGTTGTTTGATTTTTTGATATTGAGTTGTACGAGCTGTTTATATATTTTGGATATTGCCACTTGTCGGTCATATCATTTGTAAATATTTTCTCTCATTCCATAGGTTGTCTTTTCATTTTGCTGATGGTATCCTGTGCTGTGCAAAAGCATTTAAGTTTAATTAGGTCCCATTTTTTAAGATACAGAACATTTCCACCACCCCTGAAATCCCTCTTGTGCCCTTTGCAATTGATCTCTCTTCCCCGAGGCAACTACTGATATGATTTTTATTACCACGTTTTGGTTATTTCAATAAATAACCACGCCCAAACCTAGTGACTTAAAACAACAAAAATCATTTATTTGCTCATGATATTGCAATTGTTCAGGGTTTAGTGGAATCATTTTGTCTCTGTTCCCTGTGGCATCAGCCAGCTGAGACAGCTTGACTGAAACTGGAGAATCCACTTCCAAGATGACTCACTTGCATGGCTGGAAATTTGGGATTGGCTTTTGGCTGGGATCTCAGCTAGGACTGCCAGTTATGGATCTCGTTTTTCTTCCACATGGCTGTTTGGGCTTCCTCACAGCATGGGTTCCAAGAAGGAGGAAGTGTAAGCTGCCAGTCCTTTTAAAGACTAAACTCTAAACTGGCACAGCATCACTTCTTCTCTATTCTATATGTCAAAGCAATCACAAGGCAGCCCAAATTCAAAGGAGAAATAAAGCTCACCATTCAGTGTGGATAGTGACAAAGAATTGGGGCCATCTTTATTCTACCACGTTGTACATTAGTTTTGTTAGTTCTAGAATTTCATATAAATGGACTCATATAGTGGGTATAATTATATGTCTGGCTTCTTTTGCACAACGTGTGTTTTGAGATTCATCTATGTTTTTACATATATCAGTGGTTCATTCCTTTTTATTGTTTAGTAATAGTCCAATGATAATCAATTTTTTAATCCATTTATCTGTTGATGGACATTTGTGTTGTTTCCAGTTTTTCATGATTATGAATAAAGTTGTTATAAAAATTCTCATACAACACTTTTTTTGTAGCTATATGTTTGCACTTCTCTTGAGTAAATGCCTAGAAATTTGAATTTCTGGGTCATAGATAGATATATGTTACAATTTATAAGAAATTGTCAAACTACTTCCAAAGAATTGTACCATTTTTCACTTCCAGCAGAAATGTATGAGAGTTCTACTTGCCCCACATCTAGCCAACATTTTTTATTGTGTTTTTAATTTTAGATATTCTGGAAGGCATGAAGTGTTATCTCATTGTAGTTTTAATTTGTATTTCCCTAATAATTAAGTATTGTGCATCTTTTCATATGCTTATTAGCCATTCTGTTCTTTGTTAAGTGTCAGTTCAAGTCTTTTGCCCATTAAAAAAATTTTGGGCTGCTGTCTCGTTATTATTGAATCATAGGAGTTCTTTATATATTCCAGATAGTTGTCCTTTGTCAGATACACACATTATCACTACATGTTAATAATTGGAAGACAATATTATTAAGATATTAATTATTCACAAACTAATTTATAGAGTTAATGTAATTCCAATTAAAATACCAGCAGGTTTTTCATAGAAACTGACAAGCTGATTCTAAAATTTATATGAAAATACAAAGGGCTTAGAATAGTCAAAACAATTTTGAATAAGATGTAGTTGAAGGACTTATACCACCTGACCTCAAGACTTGCTATAGAGCTACAGAAATCCAGGCAACATGGCATTAGTATATGGACAAATAAATAGGTCAGTTGAACAGAATAGAGCCTAGAAATAGATCCAAACATATACAACAAATTGATTTTTGAAAAAGGATGTTGTAGTAGGCAGCCTCTAAGATGTCCCACAATGATTCCTCTCTCCTGGTATTCACACACTTATGTATTCTCCTCCTCTCGAATGTGGACTGACAGAAATGATAGTATGTTACTTCTGGGGTGAGGCTTAAAAAATACTACGGCTTACATCTTGGGGGCACTCTTTCTTGGATGGCTTGCTATTGGTAAAGAGCTAGTTGTCATGTTGTAAGGCAGCCCTGTGGAGAGGCCCATGTGTCAAGGGACCAAGGTCAGCCAAGAACCACATGAGTGAGCTTGGAAGCAGACTCCCCTCCACTCAAATCAAGCCTTTGGATGAGACTGAAGCCCTGGCCAACAGCATGACTGCAAACTCATGAGAAACCTTATTCCAGGGCATCCATATAAAATGTGCCCAGGTTCCTTAACCACAGAAACTATGAGGTAATAAATATTGCAGTTTAAAGCTGCAGCATGCTGGAGAGGGTGTGGAGAAAAGGGAACCCTCTTGTACTGTTGGTGAGAATGTAAACTGATACAGCCACTATGGAGAACAGTATGGATATTCCTTTAAAAACTAGAAATAGAACTACCATACGACCCAGCAATCCCACTACTGGGCATATACCCTAAGAAAATCATAATTCAAAAATAGTCAGGTACCACAATGTTCACTGCAGCTCTATGTACAATATCCAGGACATGGAAGCCACCTAAGTGTCCATCAACACTTAGGTGTGTCCAGATGAATGGATAAAGAAGATGTGTTACATATATACAATGGAATATTACGCAGCCATAAAAAGAAATGAAATTGAGTTATTTGTAGTGAGGTGGTTGGACCTAGAGACTGTCATACAAAGTGAAGTAAGTCAGAAAGAGAAAAACAAATACCATATGCTAACACATATATATGGAATCTAAAAAA
>NC_041224.1:96908392-96952834 GCF_002837175.3 Physeter macrocephalus | reverse complement strand
CTTGGTGCTTTGTGACCTCCTAGAGGGGTGGGATAGGGAGGATGGGAGGGAGATGCAAGAGGGAGGAGCTATGGGGATATATGTATATGTGTAGCTGATTCATTTTGTTATAAAGCAGAAACTAACACACCATTGTAAAGCAATTATACTCCAATGAAGATGTTAAAAAAAATAATAAGCTGCACAGCCAAAAAAAAAAAAAAAAAGCAGCTAAGTTGTGAAGTTTGGGGGTAATTTGTTATACAGTGATAGATAACTAATGTAGGTGCCAAGGTAATTTGAAGGAGAAATAATAGTCTTTAACAAATAGTGTTGGATAAATTTAATATCCTTATGGATAAAAGTGAACCTCAACCCCTACCTCACACCATACACAGGTTTTTTTTTTTTTTAACTTTTATTTATTTATTTACTTGGCTGCACCAGGTCTTAGTTGCGGCATGCAGGATCTTCGTTGCCGCGTGTGGGATCTTTGTTGCCACATGTGGATTCTTTAGTTGTGGCATGCGAACTTTTAGTTGCAGCATGTGGGATCTAGTTCCCTGATAAGCATAAGTCCTTCAACTATATCTTTTTCAAAATTGTTTTGACTATTGTAAGTCCTTAGGACTATTCTAAGTCCTAAGCCTGGACTGAATCCCGGCCCCCTGCACTGGGAGCGTGGCGTCTTAGCCACTGGACCACTAGGGAATTCTCCATACACTGGTATTAATTTGAAGTAGATATTAGACTAAAATGTAGAAGCTAAAACTGTAAAACTTCGTCCCAAAACACAGAAGACAATCTTAATAAATTGGGGTAGGCAAAGAGCATTTGGACAAGATACAATAGTGCTAACCATAAAAAAAAAGTTTGATAAGTTGGACTTTATCAATGGTTTTTAAGTGGAGGCATTGTATGATAAGATCTGTGCTTCAGAAAAGTAAGATAAATGTGAGAGCGGTGTGGAGAACTGTCTCCCTATCTGTTTCTCTCTCTCTCTCACAAAAATACCCAATACTAGTAACTGTTAGAAGTAGCCAAGTCCAATAAAGTTGAAATGGTAAATAAGTATCAGAAATGTTAGTCTTAACTTACATATTCATTCGGTCAACAGATATCTGCTGTCTTTTAAAAAAATTGTAGTAAAAAATATATAACATAAAATTTACAATCTTAACCTTTTTTTTTTTTTAATTGTTGGCTGCGTTGGGTCTTGGCTGCTGCTGTAGGCTTTCTCTAGTTGCGGCGAGTGGGCGCTACTCTTCGTTGCGGTGCGTGGGCTTCTCATTGCGGTGGCTTTTCTTGTTGCGGAGCACGGGCTCTAGGCATGAGGGCTTCACGCAGGATCAGTAGTTGTGGCTTGTGGGCTCTAGAGCACAGGCTCAGTAGTTGTGGTGCATGGGCTTAGTTGCTCCGCGGCACGTGGGATCTTCCTGGACCACGGCTCGAACCTGTGTCCCCTGCATTGCCAGGTTGATTCTTAACCACTGCACCAGCAGGGAAGTCCCAATCTTAACAATTTTTAAGTGTACAGTTCAGTAGTGTTAAGCACATTCATATTGTTGTGCAAGCTCCAGAACTCTTTTCATCTTGAAAAACTGTAACACTATACCCTTTAAACAATTTCCCATCTCCCCTTCCCTCCAACCCCTGGAAACCGCCATTCTACTTTCTGTCTCTATGAATTTGACTACTCTAGATACTCATATAAGTGGAAACATAAAGTATCTGTCTTTTTGTGACTGGCTTTCTTTCATGTAGCATAATATCCTCAACATTCATCCATGTTGTAGCATGTGTCAGATTTTCCATCATTTTTGAAGGCTGAGTAATATTCCACTGTATGTATATATCACATTTTGCTTATCCATTCATCTGTCCATGGGCACTTGGGTTGTTTCGACCTCTTGGCTATTCTAAATAGTGCTGCTATGAACATGGGTGTACAAATATCTCTTCAAGACCCTACTTTCAATTCTTTTGAATTGCTGGATTACTTGGTAATATATTTTTAGTTTTTTTAGGAACTGCCACCAACAACACACGAGTTCCAATTTTTTCACATCCTTGCCAACACTTGTTATTTTCTGTTTTTTTTTTAAGTAGTAGCCGTTGTAAGAGGTGTGAAGTGGTATCTCATTGTGGGTTTTATTTATTTATTTTATTTATTTGGTTGCACTGGGTCTCAGTTGCAGCAGGCAGCCTCCTTCTAGTTACAGCTCGCAGGCTCCTTATTTGTGGCATGTATGTGGGATCTAGTTCCTCAGCCAGGGATTGAACCCAGGCCCCCTGCATTGGGAGCGCAGAGTCTCAACCACTGCACCACCAGGGAAGTCCCTCTCATTGTGGTTTTAACTTGCAGTTCTCTAAAGTTTAGTGATGGTGAGTATATTTTCATGTGCTAATTGGTCATCTGTACATCTTTGGAGAAAAATCTATTCAAATGCTTTACCTATTTTTAAATTGAGGTTTTTTTGGTTTTGTTTTGTTTTGTTGTTGTTGAGTTGTAGGAGTTCTTTATATATTCTGGATATTAAAAGATATACAGTTTGCAAATACATTCTCCCTGTCTTTTATGTGCCAGATACTGTTCCAGACATTTAGAATAGAGAGGAGGGCTCTACTCTTATGAAGTTTACATTCTCTTGGGTAGAGGCAGGAGGGAAACAATAAATCAAATAAGTAAGGTAATGAGAAGCCCCATAAAGAAAATAAAACAGGGTGATAAAATACATGTGACTGGTAGATGGAGGAAGTCTACTTTAGATAAGATAGTCAGTTAAGACCTTTCTTTTAGAGAGTGACATTAGAGCTGATGAGAACCATTCAGAAGGATCCATCCACATGGATTTCATCCCAGGCTGAAGGCACAATCATCTTGAAGTACATAAAGTGGGTGTGATAATAATGATCAAGAGTGCATAAACCACAAAATCATAAGTAGGCAAGGGCCAGATCCATTAGGGTTCATAGGCCAATGTAAAGAATGTGGATTTTACCTTAAGTGCAATATGAAACATTGGTCGGTTCCAAGCAGAGGATCATAATATCTCACTAATATTTTTAAAAGATCGCTTTGGCTGGTCTATGAAGAATGGATCATATAGTAAGGGGAGATGAAAAGCAAGGTTCTAATGAATGTTCTTTCTTCAGGCTCTTCTTTTACATCACCCTCAGGCAGTTGTCCCCTCATGCTGCTAGAGTCTTCTACTCTGTTTCTAAATTGTATCACATGGTGGACATTGGCAATTGAAGTCTTCCTTAACAAAATGGAATTTGGTCACCTGTAGTAATTTCCTCCATTTCTGTATAATTCAGTGTGGCTATATTATGTGTGGTAACTGATGATCCCAAATCTCAGTGTCTGAAAACTACATAAGTTATTTTTTGCTCATGCTACATATTCACTGCTAGTTGGTTAGGGGTCTCTGCTCTTGTCATCCCTATTATGGGATCAAGGCTGACAGAGTGACCACCAGTTGGAACACTGCTAGTAGCTGTGGCAGAAGGAAAGAGAAAATGGCTGAATTGCATGCTGGCATTTAAAGCTTATTCTGAGAAGTGATACATGTTACTTCTACTCACATTTCATTGCCAAAGCAAGTCATGTAGTCATTCCTAACTTTATAGGAGCAAGGAAGAGCAATTATATTGATATCATGTTCCTGGAAGTTGGACGAACCATAAGTATTTGAGAATAGCATAAGTGTGAACAACTACTTCCAAGATCACTACTAATACTTTTTGGCACTCAGTAAAATATCTCTTCAAAACTTCTAGTAAATAGATATATTAAAAAATTATTTCACTCATCCTTACTAAGAGCATTCACTGTGTAGGATGTTATGGATTTATTTTATTATTTATTTATTTATTTATGTGGCTGCGTTGGGTCTTCATTGCTGTGCCCAGGCTTTCTCTAGTTGCGGTGAGCGGGGACTACTCTTCGTTGTGGTGCACGGGCTTCTCTTGTTGTGGAGCACGGGCTCTAGGTGCGCGGGCTTCAGTAGTTGTGGCTGGTGGGCTCTAGAGTGCAGGCTCAGTAGTTGTGGCTGGCGGGCTCTAGAGCGCAGGCTTCAGTAGTCGTGGCTCGTGGGCTCTGGAGCACAGGCTCAGTAGTTGTGGCGCACGGGCTTAGTTGCTCTGCGGCATGTGGGATCTTCCCGGACCAGGACTCAAACCTGTGTCCCCTGCACTGGCAGGCGGATTCTTAACCACTGCGCCACCAGGGAAGCCCTGTGTAGGGCATTATAAACCTTTTACTAGTCTATTGTAAAACAATATAGATGACAAGTTTTGTATTCTGAAATCAAATTTAACAGGCTATTATCATTATAATGAAATATTCATATGCTTGTATATGTAGGATCTCTTAGAGATAAGGGTCGAACTAATGCAGTAGTTGAAGAAATGGAAAGTAGGGGGTGACCTTAAAAAATGTTAAGGTGTTTGAAGCAATGTAACTTTATGACTAAAAAAGTAGAAAACAGATGAGAAGGACCAGGGAGGATAGGGAGGTTTCCTACACTGGGAGGCTTATTGGAATGGTGGTGCCATTGCCTATTTAAGGGAATGCAGTAGTAGCTGGTGTGTGGTGTGAAGAGACAATTAGTTTGACTTTTGAAATACTGAATTTCAGATGTCTACGGGAAGCTCTGCTCTAGGTAAACCTCCCTTTGCTAGGAATGGATAGAGGCAGGAGAGGCGACTGGGAAGGGAGAGTCTAAAACATTGTGTTACATAAGTGAAGGGAGAGTGAGTTTTTTTTTTTCAAATCTTTTTTTTCTTCTTTTTCAAATTTATTTATTTTTGGCTGCGTCGGGTCTTCGTTGCTGTGCATGGGCTTTCTCTAGTTGTGGCGAGCAGGGGCTACTCTTCGTTGTGGTGCCGGCTTCTCATTGCGTTGGGTTCTCTTGCTACGGAGCAGAGGCTCTAGGTGCACAGGCTTCAGTAGTTGCAGTGTGCGGGCTCAGAAGTTGTGGCTCGCGGGCTCTAGAGCACAGGCTCAGTAGTTATGGCGCACGGGCTTAGTTGCTCCGCAACATGTGGGATCTTCCTGGAACAGGGATTGAACCCGTGTCCCCTGCATTGGCAGGCGGATTCTGAACCACTGCACCACCAGGGAAGTCCAACTCTGAGGTATTTAAATGTAAACAATTTTTAACCTTCTTCAAGTGCAGGCACACGTGCCCCCTCCACCCTCTAAGCATCTCTGTTATCATTATTTTACTTCAATAATGTCTACAGTTCAGCATTTTAACATGACATGTTAAGATGAAAAAAACCCTTGAAATGAAGGTGAGAGATAATGTAACAATATGTACCAAGAGATGGGCAACAGAAACGAAGGAATCTAAAAAAGATCTGCAGTGTAAGAATCTGTTAGTGTGCCTCTAGCACTGTCTAGGGGAGAAACAGACTAGTGGAGAAAAAAGAACTCAAGAATATGTTGTATTGGACAGAATACAGGATGCTGGTTAAAATACAACCTTTACCACTAACTAGTACTCACATCTATATAGTGCCTCCTATTCACCAGGGACTGTGACAGGTGTTCTAAGCATTTTTATCTTGGAATCATTATGAAAATCCAAAAGCTAGGTTTGTTGGCCCCAAACTGAAGTTAATGGAACTGAAGATTAAAATGTTAAAAAACCTGTTCAAGGTCCAAGTACAGAAAGTGGAGAATTGCAAGTTCACCCAGATGGGTCTTATTTCAAGACAAGGCTCGTTCCACTATAGCCAATAGACCCCAACCTAGTTGTGCATCACAATCAAAACACGTTTTCCAGTTTCCCACTAAAGATTGTCTCAGAAGACAGTAATATTAGTATAGTACTTTTCTCTCAGGGTTGTTGTTACGATTAAATGTAATAAAGTATATTGGACTGTTTGATAAACTTCAAGTTTAACATAGTCTTCTAACAATGATTTTATTATACGTGATTGTCTAATTCCCTTTCTTTTGATTTTATGGTCAGAAAATAATTTTCTGATAAGTAATTAGGCTTACCAAGCGCCTTGAAACCAGAAAAGGGTGCCCAGAACGATGTATTTTGGCTTGATAACCACATTATAAATTAACACATTTAATTTCTAGCTTATAAATCAGCATTCTTGTGAGTCTGACCAGCGCTAGTCAAATTCCCCCAGTTTAATCATCCCTTTGTTAATAGAAAAAACAAAGTTTTGAAATCAGCAAAGCTGACGAATGGAGTTAGAGCAGAACAGATAGTTTTAATTGGGAGTAGAATATCAGGTTTTTGTCCTGGAGGTTGGTTTTGTGAATACGTTACAAAATTAACTCATTCTAATGCAAGACTACCTTGTCTCAGCGTTAGTAGATGATGTTTTTCTTGGTTCCAACATATCATAGCTAGATTATGTTGCGCCAGAAATGTAGTAGGGCTACAACTCCCGTCCCTTTAAAACGCCTCCTCCTCTTCTCACCTCCACTTTCCCCAACAATAGCAGTATGTTTATCAAGAAAGGTTTGGTCTTCTATCCCCAAACAAATTCTAAAGCATTATTTCTACTTGCGAGTAGGGTTTGTAGTAAGTTGTATTTAAATTAGCATTCTTCCCCCCCCCGACGAACTTCTGACAGTTTGCTTGTAGGCAAAGACCCCCCCCCTTTTTTTTGCAATATTCAAAAAGGGGACTCAAACCTGTGTCCCCTGCACTGGCAGGCGGATTCTTAACCACTGCGCCACCAGGGAAGCCCTGTGTAGGGCATTATAAACCTTTTACTAGTCTATTGTAAAACAATATAGATGACAAGTTTTGTATTCTGAAATCAAATTTAACAGGCTATTATCATTATAATGAAATATTCATATGCTTGTATATGTAGGATCTCTTAGAGATAAGGGTCGAACTAATGCAGTAGTTGAAGAAATGGAAAGTAGGGGGTGACCTTAAAAAATGTTAAGGTGTTTGAAGCAATGTAACTTTATGACTAAAAAAGTAGAAAACAGATGAGAAGGACCAGGGAGGATAGGGAGGTTTCCTACACTGGGAGGCTTATTGGAATGGTGGTGCCATTGCCTATTTAAGGGAATGCAGTAGTAGCTGGTGTGTGGTGTGAAGAGACAATTAGTTTGACTTTTGAAATACTGAATTTCAGATGTCTACGGGAAGCTCTGCTCTAGGTAAACCTCCCTTTGCTAGGAATGGATAGAGGCAGGAGAGGCGACTGGGAAGGGAGAGTCTAAAACATTGTGTTACATAAGTGAAGGGAGAGTGAGTTTTTTTTTTTCAAATCTTTTTTTTCTTCTTTTTCAAATTTATTTATTTTTGGCTGCGTCGGGTCTTCGTTGCTGGGCATGGGCTTTCTCTAGTTGTGGCGAGCAGGGGCTACTCTTCGTTGTGGTGCCGGCTTCTCATTGCGTTGGGTTCTCTTGCTACGGAGCAGAGGCTCTAGGTGCACAGGCTTCAGTAGTTGCAGTGTGCGGGCTCAGAAGTTGTGGCTCGCGGGCTCTAGAGCACAGGCTCAGTAGTTATGGCGCACGGGCTTAGTTGCTCCGCAACATGTGGGATCTTCCTGGAACAGGGATTGAACCCGTGTCCCCTGCATTGGCAGGCGGATTCTGAACCACTGCACCACCAGGGAAGTCCAACTCTGAGGTATTTAAATGTAAACAATTTTTAACCTTCTTCAAGTGCAGGCACACGTGCCCCCTCCACCCTCTAAGCATCTCTGTTATCATTATTTTACTTCAATAATGTCTACAGTTCAGCATTTTAACATGACATGTTAAGATGAAAAAAACCCTTGAAATGAAGGTGAGAGATAATGTAACAATATGTACCAAGAGATGGGCAACAGAAACGAAGGAATCTAAAAAAGATCTGCAGTGTAAGAATCTGTTAGTGTGCCTCTAGCACTGTCTAGGGGAGAAACAGACTAGTGGAGAAAAAAGAACTCAAGAATATGTTGTATTGGACAGAATACAGGATGCTGGTTAAAATACAACCTTTACCACTAACTAGTACTCACATCTATATAGTGCCTCCTATTCACCAGGGACTGTGACAGGTGTTCTAAGCATTTTTATCTTGGAATCATTATGAAAATCCAAAAGCTAGGTTTGTTGGCCCCAAACTGAAGTTAATGGAACTGAAGATTAAAATGTTAAAAAACCTGTTCAAGGTCCAAGTACAGAAAGTGGAGAATTGCAAGTTCACCCAGATGGGTCTTATTTCAAGACAAGGCTCGTTCCACTATAGCCAATAGACCCCAACCTAGTTGTGCATCACAATCAAAACACGTTTTCCAGTTTCCCACTAAAGATTGTCTCAGAAGACAGTAATATTAGTATAGTACTTTTCTCTCAGGGTTGTTGTTACGATTAAATGTAATAAAGTATATTGGACTGTTTGATAAACTTCAAGTTTAACATAGTCTTCTAACAATGATTTTATTATACGTGATTGTCTAATTCCCTTTCTTTTGATTTTATGGTCAGAAAATAATTTTCTGATAAGTAATTAGGCTTACCAAGCGCCTTGAAACCAGAAAAGGGTGCCCAGAACGATGTATTTTGGCTTGATAACCACATTATAAATTAACACATTTAATTTCTAGCTTATAAATCAGCATTCTTGTGAGTCTGACCAGCGCTAGTCAAATTCCCCCAGTTTAATCATCCCTTTGTTAATAGAAAAAACAAAGTTTTGAAATCAGCAAAGCTGACGAATGGAGTTAGAGCAGAACAGATAGTTTTAATTGGGAGTAGAATATCAGGTTTTTGTCCTGGAGGTTGGTTTTGTGAATACGTTACAAAATTAACTCATTCTAATGCAAGACTACCTTGTCTCAGCGTTAGTAGATGATGTTTTTCTTGGTTCCAACATATCATAGCTAGATTATGTTGCGCCAGAAATGTAGTAGGGCTACAACTCCCGTCCCTTTAAAACGCCTCCTCCTCTTCTCACCTCCACTTTCCCCAACAATAGCAGTATGTTTATCAAGAAAGGTTTGGTCTTCTATCCCCAAACAAATTCTAAAGCATTATTTCTACTTGCGAGTAGGGTTTGTAGTAAGTTGTATTTAAATTAGCATTCTTCCCCCCCCCGACGAACTTCTGACAGTTTGCTTGTAGGCAAAGACCCCCCCCCTTTTTTTTGCAATATTCAAAAAGGCACTCAGCAGGCACTTACTAAATGCATGCTCCTTGAAGAAAAGTTAAGTGGTTTCCCTAGAACCACACAGATCAAAGGAGTGGGGGAAGCGGGGACTCAAAAGTGCCTGTTACACCCAGTTACACTCCCATAATTACCGGAACCGCCTCCATCCCAGCCGTAGGACAGGGCTTTCAACGGGACGAGAAAGGAACACCAGGGAGGTGAGAGCCAGGAAATCGGGAGAGGTGCCTATCCCGGCATGCTCTGCAACACACTGAGGGGCGCCAGAAATATCCCGGCGTGCATCGGGGAGCGCCCAAGGGCGATGGTTCCCGGCTCCCAGAGGGGCACGCGAAGTTAAAGCGGTAGGTGTGAGCTTACTTAGTTTTGAGACCCTGCTTCCTCGTTTCCCCTTTAGGAACGTAATCCCATAACGGCTGAAAAGGAGGTCCTCTAACTACCCTCCCTTTCCGCGTGCGAACGACTTTCGGCGCCGCTTCGAGCACGGTGCCAGGTGATTAGCGGTTAGGGGCGGGCCTGAGCCGATCACATGACCAAACCTGGCCGCCAATGACTAGCCGGGTGGTCCAGCAGCGCGAGGATTCCCGGACCCGTGAGCGGAGCGGCGCGTGGGCTCCCTCCGGTCGGCTCTGGCAGGTACGCGCAGGCGCCCTGGTTGCCACGCGCCCCGTCTGTCCCCACGCGCCCAGCAGCGCGTACTTGGCGCGAGGTGTTAAGAGTCTGTCTGGTTGTTTTTGTGGGTGGGGGGGAAGGAGAGGGTGGGGGGGGCGATGGCGTCACGTGGACGCCACAGCCAATCGCACTCCGAGGCGCACCCACAGCTTTCCCCGGCGCCCCGGTGTGCGACGTGTTCAGTGAGGTTCGGCTCTGCCCTGCAGGTCCCAGTACTCTTTCGAAGCGCGTGTGCGGCCTGTAAAGTCTGGCCGCGGGTTTTCGTGGCGTCCTGCTCCACTGTGAGCACGGACGACAAGTTCTCGGCAAAATGGCTGCTGGAAAGAGTCGCCTAGCAGGGGGAGCGCTGGGGCCGCGTGAAGGTCACATGATGAGGTTGGCAGCGCGTGCTGCTGGCGCGGGGAAGGGGGGAGGGGGGAAGGGGGAGGGTGGAGGGTGGAGGGTGGAGGGTGGGAGGGGAGAGGAGTGGCCAGTCATGTGCTCTCGGCTGCGCAGTTCCTCGGTTTTCCAGCGCCTTTGCTTTGGCCGGACTGGCTGCTTTTACTCCTCCCACCTCGAAGCGTGGCAAGCGTCGGTGAGAAGCTGTGTCGTGTGGTGGAATGAGCAGGGTTCTGGGAACGAGGAGACCTCGGGTGTAGGCCTTTGGCTACTTTTGCAATTAGCAAGTCATGTTGCCACTCTTGGCCTCTATTTTCTCGTATTTTAGCTCTGTATAGGAGGTTTTTTTTTTTTTTTTTTTTTTTAAGGCCCTTAAAAGGTGTATGACCTGTACCTTATCCCAATGTCATGCTGATAGCAAAATAATTAAAAACGAACAGGTCATTAACAATCATTATGAGACAAGGCGGTCTCCCCACAGGAGAAAACCCACAACAATCCTTGCTCCATCATTACAGGAAACTTGATGGAGGTAACTTGTTATAATATTCTGGGCATGTCTGTCCATATTTAGCAGTAGGATTTATACTTTGTACCTGCCCATTATCTCATTTGAAAAGTATTCTTTTTAGACGTCTAGTCCCTATGTGTTTTCCTGGAAAGAAATCAAGAGATAAGTAGTATTGTCATAACTGTGGAGATGGGGAAATAAAAGGAGTTAGAGGGCACATGCTCATGCCCCATAACGCTAACTAGAAAGAAGTCGTCTTCTGAACTTGGCGGGCCAATTTTTGAAGCTTCCTGCTACCAGCCTTTGGTGTTTTCATAGTTCTCAGCTTCCAGTTTCAGCTCTTCATTTTACCAAGGGTCAAGGCCTTAGTGAAATGAAGCAGGCATAAATTATGTATTTTTCATATCATTGAGTATGCTTTATAGCACCCTTTGATGTATCTTAAAGAGCCTTTGAATTTTGTGGGAGTACAGTCTGGAAAACATTTATTGAGCAATCATGATAATAATAGTTATCACTTTTGAACAATTATAATAATAGTTAACATCTTTCTAGCATAGTACTTTATATGTCTTAATTCATTTAGTTCTCGTAACAAACCTGTGTTAAGTACTATTATCTCCATTTTACCAATGAAGGAAACAGCAACAGAGAGATTAAGTAACTTGTACAAGGTCATATGACTGATAATTTACATAATTCCAACCAGTATTCCTTTTGAAAACTTGACATAATGATTCTAAATTTCATTTGGAAGAATGAACTTATAAAGTACAAACATTTTTGAAAGATGAAAGTTAAGGGGGGGGACTTGTACTAGTGAATATACAAATAAAGCTATGATAATACAATAAGTGGTAACTCTGGAATAGACAGAGCAGTGGGACAGAATAATAAATCTAGAAATGTATAAGACTAGTATTATACAGGTGGCATTTCATGTTGAGAAAGAATTTTGAAATTGTGTTGGAATAATTGGCTAATCATTTGAAAAAAATAAAATGGAATCCTACCTTAAAATATAAATAAAATAAAATCTGGGTGAGTTAAATATAAAATATGAAGTCAAAATTATGCTTTAAAAAAATGGGTGAACAGTTTTGTAATCTTGGCATAGGATGAGCTGTTCTAAGCATGATTGCAAAGGCAGATTGGTAGAATTATTACGTAAAACAACCCGTAGTTGGCAACAACACCATCAAGTTAAAAGACAAATTTACTCATTTAGTATTCATTTGACATATTTATTGAGTGTGTACAATGTGACATGCAGTTTTTCAGGTGTTGGGGATGCAATGATAAGTAAAGCCAGGCAAAATGTGGGAAAAAAAATTTGCACCATGTGTTGGACCCAGAAGGTTAATGACATTAGTATCTAATAGATTGTCAAAAGACCTGAATAGGTAGATCACACGCATAGAGAAATAAAAATAACTAAAAAAGATAAAAATACATTATTTTCCACTTATAAGCAAATAACACAAAACAACACCCCCCCCCCCCAGCAGATTAGCGTGCATGTGTTATAATATTAACATCTAGTATTGGGATAGGAGTGGGGAAATTTGGCACATTCATACACTGCTGTTGGTGGATATTTACATTTGAACATCCTTTCTGGAGAACATTTTGACTATATTTATTGAAAGCATTAATAAACTATATGTCCTTTCACTCAGCTGCTCCTCTTCTTTATTAGGGCACTAATTGGTAAGTTTGCAAAAATGTTTATTAAGAGTTGTCTTAATTCTTTTTTTTTTGGTTGTGCCGTGTGGCTTGCGGGATCTTAGTTTCCTGACCAGGGATGGATCAATGCCCCCTGCATTGGGAGCGTGGAGTCTTAACCACTGGAGCACCAGGAAAGTCCCTGTAGCATTTTTTTATAGTAGCAAAAAACTGGAAAAACTTAAATGTTAAATAATGGGGGATTGGTTAAATAAATAAGATGCCTTCATAGAGGGTAATACTTTGTAGCTAGTAGACATGATAGAGATTTCTAGTAATGACTTGGAAAGCACATTATATATATTGTTAAGTGTAAAAAGCAGGTTATAAAATGATATGCAGTGTGATCACATTTTTGTAGTGATATACCTCTATGTGTCCGTTTACATAGAAATCTAAAATGGTATATATCAAACATAAACTAATGGTGATTTTACTTGAATGGTAGGATTTTTGGATGAATTTAATGAAAAAAAACTTGTTATTTTTTGGAACAGTTTCAGATTTATACAAAAATTGCAAAGACAGTATAGAGAGTTTCCAAATACCCAGCACCTCGTTTTCCCTATTATTAACATGTTACGTTAGTATGGTATATGCGTTGTAATTAATGAAGCAAGATACATGATTATGAACTAAAGTACATAATCAGATTTCTTTAGTTTTTATCTAATACCCTTTTTCTATTCCAGAATCCCATCTAGGATACCACAATACTTTGTTTAAATGTACTAATGCTTTGTTGGTGGGTGATATTACAGGGAAGAAGGTGTCAGGGGGGCCAGTCATGTGCTCTCGGCTGCGCAGTTCCTCGGTTTTCCAGCGCCTTTGCTTTGGCCGGACTGGCTGCTTTTACTCCTCCCACCTCGAAGCGTGGCAAGCGTCGGTGAGAAGCTGTGTCGTGTGGTGGAATGAGCAGGGTTCTGGGAACGAGGAGACCTCGGGTGTAGGCCTTTGGCTACTTTTGCAATTAGCAAGTCATGTTGCCACTCTTGGCCTCTATTTTCTCGTATTTTAGCTCTGTATAGGAGGTTTTTTTTTTTTTTTTTTAAGGCCCTTAAAAGGTGTATGACCTGTACCTTATCCCAATGTCATGCTGATAGCAAAATAATTAAAAACGAACAGGTCATTAACAATCATTATGAGACAAGGCGGTCTCCCCACAGGAGAAAACCCACAACAATCCTTGCTCCATCATTACAGGAAACTTGATGGAGGTAACTTGTTATAATATTCTGGGCATGTCTGTCCATATTTAGCAGTAGGATTTATACTTTGTACCTGCCCATTATCTCATTTGAAAAGTATTCTTTTTAGACGTCTAGTCCCTATGTGTTTTCCTGGAAAGAAATCAAGAGATAAGTAGTATTGTCATAACTGTGGAGATGGGGAAATAAAAGGAGTTAGAGGGCACATGCTCATGCCCCATAACGCTAACTAGAAAGAAGTCGTCTTCTGAACTTGGCGGGCCAATTTTTGAAGCTTCCTGCTACCAGCCTTTGGTGTTTTCATAGTTCTCAGCTTCCAGTTTCAGCTCTTCATTTTACCAAGGGTCAAGGCCTTAGTGAAATGAAGCAGGCATAAATTATGTATTTTTCATATCATTGAGTATGCTTTATAGCACCCTTTGATGTATCTTAAAGAGCCTTTGAATTTTGTGGGAGTACAGTCTGGAAAACATTTATTGAGCAATCATGATAATAATAGTTATCACTTTTGAACAATTATAATAATAGTTAACATCTTTCTAGCATAGTACTTTATATGTCTTAATTCATTTAGTTCTCGTAACAAACCTGTGTTAAGTACTATTATCTCCATTTTACCAATGAAGGAAACAGCAACAGAGAGATTAAGTAACTTGTACAAGGTTATATGACTGATAATTTACATAATTCCAACCAGTATTCCTTTTGAAAACTTGACATAATGATTCTAAATTTCATTTGGAAGAATGAACTTATAAAGTACAAACATTTTTGAAAGATGAAAGTTAAGGGGGGGGACTTGTACTAGTGAATATACAAATAAAGCTATGATAATACAATAAGTGGTAACTCTGGAATAGACAGAGCAGTGGGACAGAATAATAAATCTAGAAATGTATAAGACTAGTATTATACAGGTGGCATTTCATGTTGAGAAAGAATTTTGAAATTGTGTTGGAATAATTGGCTAATCATTTGAAAAAAATAAAATGGAATCCTACCTTAAAATATAAATAAAATAAAATCTGGGTGAGTTAAATATAAAATATGAAGTCAAAATTATGCTTTAAAAAAATGGGTGAACAGTTTTGTAATCTTGGCATAGGATGAGCTGTTCTAAGCATGATTGCAAAGGCAGATTGGTAGAATTATTACGTAAAACAACCCGTAGTTGGCAACAACACCATCAAGTTAAAAGACAAATTTACTCATTTAGTATTCATTTGACATATTTATTGAGTGTGTACAATGTGACATGCAGTTTTTCAGGTGTTGGGGATGCAATGATAAGTAAAGCCAGGCAAAATGTGGGAAAAAAAATTTGCACCATGTGTTGGACCCAGAAGGTTAATGACATTAGTATCTAATAGATTGTCAAAAGACCTGAATAGGTAGATCACACGCATAGAGAAATAAAAATAACTAAAAAAGATAAAAATACATTATTTTCCACTTATAAGCAAATAACACAAAACAACACCCCCCCCCCCCAGCAGATTAGCGTGCATGTGTTATAATATTAACATCTAGTATTGGGATAGGAGTGGGGAAATTTGGCACATTCATACACTGCTGTTGGTGGATATTTACATTTGAACATCCTTTCTGGAGAACATTTTGACTATATTTATTGAAAGCATTAATAAACTATATGTCCTTTCACTCAGCTGCTCCTCTTCTTTATTAGGGCACTAATTGGTAAGTTTGCAAAAATGTTTATTAAGAGTTGTCTTAATTCTTTTTTTTTTGGTTGTGCCGTGTGGCTTGCGGGATCTTAGTTTCCTGACCAGGGATGGATCAATGCCCCCTGCATTGGGAGCGTGGAGTCTTAACCACTGGAGCACCAGGAAAGTCCCTGTAGCATTTTTTTATAGTAGCAAAAAACTGGAAAAACTTAAATGTTAAATAATGGGGGATTGGTTAAATAAATAAGATGCCTTCATAGAGGGTAATACTTTGTAGCTAGTAGACATGATAGAGATTTCTAGTAATGACTTGGAAAGCACATTATATATATTGTTAAGTGTAAAAAGCAGGTTATAAAATGATATGCAGTGTGATCACATTTTTGTAGTGATATACCTCTATGTGTCCGTTTACATAGAAATCTAAAATGGTATATATCAAACATAAACTAATGGTGATTTTACTTGAATGGTAGGATTTTTGGATGAATTTAATGAAAAAAAACTTGTTATTTTTTGGAACAGTTTCAGATTTATACAAAAATTGCAAAGACAGTATAGAGAGTTTCCAAATACCCAGCACCTCGTTTTCCCTATTATTAACATGTTACGTTAGTATGGTATATGCGTTGTAATTAATGAAGCAAGATACATGATTATGAACTAAAGTACATAATCAGATTTCTTTAGTTTTTATCTAATACCCTTTTTCTATTCCAGAATCCCATCTAGGATACCACAATACTTTGTTTAAATGTACTAATGCTTTGTTGGTGGGTGATATTACAGGGAAGAAGGTGTCAGGGGAAAAAGGAAGTGAGGTGGGGAAAAAGTGAAAACAAACATAAGGCATGTGTGACCCAGATGGCCATAGCTTCGCAAACAAAGCTGGCTGCCTGATCTTCCAAGGCATCTCCAGAGAGTTCATATGAAGCTCTTGCCTCTCAGAACCTTCCCAGTTACACAACCACAATACTTTTAGTAATCATGCCCTCTTAGGATCCTCTTGGCTATGATAGTTTCTTAGACTTTTGTTTTTGATGACCTTGATAATTTTGAGGAGTACTGGTCAGATGTCCCTGAGTTGGGACTTGATGTTTTTTTCATTATTAGACTGGGGTTAGAGTACATACCATCAACATGACTTGTCACTCTTGATGTTGACCTTGATCACCTGCCTGTGAATTTGGTTTTTAAATGTTTGCTTTTCTGTAATTTCTATTTTAAAAATAATCTGTTACTTGTTTTTGGTATAACAAAAAGTATTTGTTATAATACTCTGGGCATGTCTGTCCATCTTTATCAATAGCATTTATAGTAAATAGTACATTGATAAGCTAATATAGAAAGACGATAATAGAAGTTACAGTCAAAGAAAAAATAACTGGCCAAATTGCTGGAAGGGCTAATTATAGAAAGGAATTAAATGCATTAGTACAGTATAGCTTGTTTTAACAATCTTTAAACTGTTTTAGGAAGAACAGCCTGGTAACCATGAATTATGCATAACAGGATGAAAATATAAATAAGATAGATTAGGTCTATTAGGTAAATTCATTCATTCAACAGCAAATAATTAATGAGCCCTACTGTATATTATACCAGGTGTAGGGATTGAGCAGTGAATAAGAATGTCTTATTTATAACGGGAATTTATAGTCTAGTAGATAGACAATAAGGTAATAAATAATATGATTTCAGATATTGTCAAAGTGCTGTGAATAAAATAGTACTAGGGGATAGAGAGTGGTGGTGGTAGGCTTGGTGGTTCTTTTACATAGGTCATGAGGTAAGGATTTTCTGAGGTAACATTTGAGGATAAAGAGACCTGAATGATAAGGAGCAAGCCATGCTAACATGTGGAGCATTTTAAGCAGCGGGAATACTGATGCAAAGGTTCTGGGGCAAGAATCAGTTTGGGATTTTTCAAGGAAGTGCAGGAAGGCTAGTGTGCTATAGTTTGGAGACTGCTGCAGTGTTAATTGGTGGTGGTGGCTATGATAGGGTAGGGTAGTAGGAAATGACACTGGGAAGCTGGTGGGTCTTAGATGGTATAGAGCCTTGTAGACCAGAAGGGCTTTGGATTTTATTTTAAGTGTGGTGGGATCCATTGGACAGTTTTATGAAGAAAAATTATACAATCTAATTTATGTTTTAAAAAGATTACTTTGGGCTTCCCTGGCGGCGCAGTGGTTGAGAGTCCGCCTGCCGATGCAGGGGACACGGGTTCGTGCCCCGGTCCGGGAAGATCCCACATGCCACGGAGCGGCTGGGCCCATGAGCCATGGCCGCTGAGCCTGCGCGTCCGGAGCCTGTGCTCCGCAACGGGAGAGGCCACAACAGTGAGAGGCCCGCGTAACGCCAAAAAAAAAAAAAAAAAAAAAAAAAGATTACTTTGACTACTGTAGAGGAAAGAGGGGCAGCAGGAGACCATTCAGGAAGTCATTGGAATGGTATGATGAAGTATGGTGGCTTTGGGTCAGGCAGGCAGTGATGGAGACAGTGAGAAGGGGTTGGATTCAGCGTATATGTGGAAGGTAGAACCAATAGAATTTGCTGATAGATTAGTTGTGAGAGGTGAAAGAAAAGAGGGATCAAAGATTATTGCAAGTTTTTAGCTAGAGCAACTAGTGCCAGGTAGAGAGGTGGAAAACTGGAAGGAGCTAGTTTGGGGTGTAAAATGAACAGTTTAGTTGGATACGTTGAATTTGAGATGCTCGTTGGTTATCCAGGAATAGATAGTTGATTGTTCAGTCTAGAGCCTGGAGCCAAAGTCATGGCTGTGAATATACATTTGGGATGTCATCAATACATAGATGGTGTTTAAAAACCTGGGTCTGGTGAGAAGAGGGCCAGTGACTGAGCCCTGAGACTAAGCTGAAAGCATGGACAGAGGAATAAGTCACACTTAGATTTCTTTTGTATCTGCATCAGCACAGTATTTACTGTGTCTATATGGTGTTATATTAAATAAAGCCTTTGAGATGGTTGTAATGTACCTTAGGCTCTTCCTGCTACATAAACTGATTCTTCAGGTTTTTGTGTCTGTCCTACTTGAAGATTTCTACTTTCTCTACATTACCTGGGGGCATAAACTCCAAATTTCATAATTTAGCATACCAGACCTATCATTGTTGAACTCTACCCTACCTTTCTCTCTTTATCCTCTTTCCTCTTTATCATTCCTGTCATGCCCAACATGTTCTGCATGTGTATAGCCCTCTATTTGCCTAGAAATCCTCTCTTCTACCCCTCTTCCTGCTTGTTGCCTCAAACTCCTACTCAGTCTTCAATGTCTAGCTTAAGTTTGCTATATAATTTCCCCAGATAGAAGTTGGCTCTTCAGTGCACAGTACTTCCTTAGCTCTGTTGTTGATACTTTAATTTATAGCAGAATATAAAGTTGGTTGATTTTTTTTAAACTTTGAAAGACATTTATTTATTTATTTTTAAAATTAATTTATTTATTTTTGGCTGCGTTGGGTCTTCATTGCTGTGCACAGGCTTTCTTTAGTTGCGGCCAGCGGGGGTTATTCTTCGTTGCGGTGTGCGGGCTTCTCATTGTGGTGGCTTCTCTTGTTGTGGAGCATGGGCTCGAGGTGCACGGGCTTCAGTATTTGTGGCTCGTGGGCTCAGTAATTGTGGCTCGCGGGCTTTAAAGCTCAGTCTCAGTAGTTGTGGCTCACAGGCTTAGTCACTCTGCGGTATGTGGGATCTTCCCGGACCAGGGCTTGAACCCATGTCCCCTACACTGGCACGCGGATTCTTAACCACTGCGCCACCAGGGAAGCCCCAAGTCGGTTGATTTTGATTCGTTTCCCCAGTGCTTGGCATGCCCAATCTAATGCTTTGAAAAAGTTTAGAAGTTTTGTTTTGGCAAAAGAGAGTAAATAACTAAAACTAGATCTTATGATACTAGATGTTATAATACACAATCATATGGATCATTAGCTGAGATATTTAGATTTTTTTTTATGGTTTTATGAGTTGTTGGTTTTTGGTTTTAATGATATTTATTGTGATGGAATTTAGCCAGTACAAAGTTTAATGAAATGATGTCAGTTAGGAGTCTTAGTTCAGAGACATTTTAGGAATGGTTTAATCTCTAGAGTTGAATAATGCTTATTCTTTGGAGGCAAGCTATTATATAATAAATTTTTCCTCCACTTGCCCACTTTCCCACCCACCTTCTCAGTAGTCAGGAATTCAATTTTAACATTACACATGTTCTTTGAGCTCTTTGCTAGAGGAGAAACCTAATGTAATAAATCCAGTAGAATTAGCAGTACTCACCCCAGAAATGTCCTTTTAATTGTTGCATAGAGAGAGGCTTAATGGTGTGTATTGTAGGTGTGAGGGTTTCAGTCTGTGAGCTCAAGTAGGGTTAATTATTTTGTCATTCAATTGTAAGCATGTATTGAGCACCCACCATATATGGGCACTGTATGAGGTGCTGTGGGGGACACACAAAAGAAGTAAAAGTCATGGTTCCCTGCACACGAATCCCTGACAATTTAGTCAAGGAACTGAAACATAACATTAAAAAGGAATTTAATCTTAACAAGCAGTATATCAGTAAGTGCAAAGTACTGTGGTATAAATCAAAGACTTTGCATTTAAGCCCATAATTATATTCTCAGAGCTATATGCAGTCTTATCTTGCATCAGTTTTCAACATTTTGACCTGACTTGCAAGCTCTGCATTTTCTCTTGTCCTTTAATATTTTTAGTTTCAAAAAGATACTATTGATTTGACTCTTAAAAAACATTTTTTTTTCAAGTTAGTAAATCATTTTTAAAAAAAAATTATTTATTTATTGGGCTGTGCTGTGTCTTAGTTGCGGCACGCGGGATCTTTAGTTGCCGCATGTGGGATCTAGTTCCCTGACCAGGGATGGAACCTGGGCCCCCTGCATTGGGAAAATGGAATCTTAGCCACTGTACCACCAGGGAATCCCTGATTTGACTCTTTGATGTGTTGAAAGCCCTGTATAGGAAAGGAGTGCCCTGCCAGTACATTGCTTTTCAACATTTTATTCCTTCACGTCTGTAAAGTGAATAGGTAATTTGAAAAGGTGGAATGCCATTTAGTTTTTATAAGTGTCACAGAGGCATACTTTTATAGTTTTGCTGTCTGTAGGTTTTCTTAGACATATTTTCTCCTACCTGAGGCTGCGGGGGTTGGGCGGTGGGGGGAGGGTAGAAGAGTATAGAACCTAGAGAAGAAATTGTGTGTGTGTGTATGAATATGAGTTTAAAAGCACTTATTTTGGGATTTGGATTATGAAAGCAGTTTTCATTTGAGAAAATATGAAAAACATAGATAAGCACAAAGAAGAAATAAAAATATGCTAACTCCCACTGTTAACCTTATTGGTATGCTTCTAGGCTTTTTTTTTTTTTTGGCGGTACGCGGGCCTCTCACTGTTGTGGCCTCTCCCGTTGCGGAGCACAGGCTCCGGACGCGCAGGCTCAGCGGCCATGGCTTACGGGCCTAGGCGCTCCGCGGTATGTGGGATCTTCCCGGACCGGGGCACGAACCCTTGTCCCCCTGCATCGGCAGGCGAACTCTCAACCACTGCGCCACCAGGGAAGCCCAAGTTTTGTTTTTTAATAAATAAAATGAATAGTTCAGCTGCCTTTAGAAATGAGTAGATAATTGTCTTTACGTAAGGTGGATCTAATCAGATTACTCTCAATAAAATTCTTTGGTAGCTTCTCATAATAAATGGAATCAAGTTGAGGCAAGTTCAGATTCTTTAGCCTAGTACATATAGCCCTCTACCTTACAGCTTATCTCATTTACCATGTGTCTCCCTCGTACACATCTTTGTTCTATCCATACTACATGTACTACTTGCAGGCCTCTAGACCAGGGGTTGGTAGACTTTTTCTGTAAAGGGCCAGATAATAAATATTTTAAGCTTTGTGGGCCTTACTGTTTTTGTCAGCAGCTACTCACCTGTGCTGTGGTAGCATGAAGGCAACTATTGACAGTATGTAAATGAATGATCATGGCTGTGTGCAGGAAAACTTTATGGACACTAAAATTTGAATTTCATGTAATTTTTGCATGTCATAAAATTTTATTAATTTTTTTCAACCGTTAAAGAATGTAAAAAGCCTTCTTAGTTTGTGGGCTATATAAAAAAGATGGGGCTTCCCTGGTGGCGCAGTGGTTGAGAGTCCGCCTGCCAATGCAGGGGACACGGGTTCGAGCCCTGGTCTGGGAAGATCCCACATGCTACGGAGCAACTAGGCCCGTGAGCCACAGCTACTGAGCCTGCGCGTCTGGAGCCTGTGCTCCGCAGCAAGAGAGGCCGCGACAGTGAGAAGCCCGTGCACCGCAATGAAGAGTGGCCCCCACTTGCCGCAACTAGAGAAAGCCCTTGCACAGAAACGAAGACCCAACACAGCCAAAAATAAATTAATAAATTAATAAATTAATTAAAAAAAAAAAAATGGCAGGACATGGCCTATGGGGTTGTAGTTTGCTGACCCCTGTTCTAGACTGCCACGATTTCTGTACCTCTTCCTTTATTCACTGTCTCTCCCCTCCATTTCTTTCCCTAGTATGACTGTCTTGTTCAGAACTCATTTTAGATGTCATAGTCTCAGGGAAGTTATAATTGTTTAGATCTTTTGCTGGTGATAGAAGTGCTATTCACACCTCTATCACTGTATTTATTTGACTGTATTTAAAAAAATTATAGTAAAATACATATAATATAAAATGTACTGTTTTAACCATTTTTAAGTTACAGTTCTTTGTCACTAAGTATGTTCACATTGTTGTGCAGTCATCACCACCATCCATCGCCAGAGTTTTCATCTCTCCATGCTGAAACTCTGTACCTATAAAATGCTAATTTATCATTCTCCTCTTGCCCTAGTCCCTGGCACACCATTCTGTTTCTGTCTCTGTGAATTTGACTACTGCAGATACCCCACATAAGTGAAATCATACAAAATATTTGTGTTTGTGGAACTGGCTTATTTCACTTAGCCTAATGTCTTCAAGGTTCATCTCTGTTGTACCATGTGTTAGAATTTCCTTTCTTTTTAAGGCTGAATAATATTGCATTATATGTATATACCACATTTTTTGTGTATCCATTCATCTGTTGATGGACATTTGGGTTGTCTCTACCTTTTGGCTATTGTGAATAATGCTGCTATCAACATGGATGTACAAACATCTCTTCGAGTCTCTGCTTTCAGTTCTTTTGAGTATATATCTAGAAGTAGAATTGCTGGGTCATATGGTAATTCTGTATTAAATTTTTTGAGGAACTGCAATGGCTGCATCATTATGACTAAGTTTTTAATTTTTTTCTGTTGTAGTTTTTTTTTTAAAAAATTGGAGTATAATTGCTTTACAATGTTGTGTTAGTTTCTGCTATACAATGAAGTGAATCAGCTATATGTATACCTATATCCCCTCCCTCTTGGACCTGCATCCCCACCCATCCCACCCATCTAGGTCGTCACAGAGCACGAGCTGAGCTTCCTGTGCTTTATAGCATGTTCCCACTAGCTATCTATTTTACGTATGGTAGTGTATATATGTCAATCCTAATCTCCCAATTCGTCCCACCCTCGCCTTCCCACGCTGTGTCCATATGTCTGTTCTCTACTTCTTCATCTCTATTCCTGCCCTGCAAATAGGTTCATGTGTACCATTTTTCTAGATTCCACATATATGCATTAATTTATGATATATGTTTTTTTCTTTCTGGCTTACTTCACTCTGTATGACACACTCTAGGTCCATTTATATCTCTACAAATGACCCAATTTCATTCCTTTTTATGGCTGAGTAATATTCCATTGTATATATGTACCACATCTTCTTTATCCATTCATCTGTCGTTGGACATTTAGGTTGTTTCCATGTCCTGGCTATTGTAAATAGTGCTGCAGTGAACATTGGGGTACATGTGTCCTTTAGAATCATGTTTTTTTCAGGGTGTATAACCAGTAGTGGGATTGCTGGGTCATATGGTAGTTCTGTTTTTAGGTTTTTAAGGAACCTCCATACCATTCTCCACAGTGGCTGTATCAATTTACATTCCAACCAACAGTGCAAGAGGGTTCCCTTTTCTCCACACCCTCTCCAGCATTTATTGTTTGTGTGTATATATATATATATATATATATTTTTTTTTTTTATTTTCAGTTTATTTATTTATTTATTGGCTGCATTGGGTCTTGGTTGCTGCGTGTGGGCTTTCCCTAGTTGCGGCGAGTGGGGGCTACTCTTTGTGATGTGCAGGCTTCTCATCGCAGTGGCATCTCTTGTTGTGGAGCACGGGCTCTAGGCGTGCGGGCTTCAATAGCTGTGGCACGTGGGATCAGTAGTTGTGGCTTGTGGGCTCTAGAGCACAGGCTCAGTAGTTGTGGTGCAGGGGCTTAGTTGCTCCACAGCATGTGGGATCTTCCCGGACTAGGGCTCAAACACGTGTCCCCTGCATTGACAGGTGGATTCTCTTTTTTTTTTTTTTTTTTTTTGCGGTACGCAGTCCTCTCACTAATGTGGCCTCTCCTGTTGCGGAACACAGGCTCCGGACGCGCAGGCTTAGCGACCATGGCTCACGGGCCCAGCCGCTCTGCGGCATGTGGGATCTTCCCAGACCAGGGCACGAACCCGTGTCCCCTGCATCAGCAGGCAGACTCTCAACCACTGCGCCACCAGGGAAGCCCGACAGGTGGATTCTTAACCACTACGCCATCAGGGAAGCCCTGTTTGTATATTTTTTTGATGATGGCCATTCTGACCGGTGTGAGGTGATACCTCATTGTAGTTTTGATTTGCATTTCCCTAATAATCAGTGAAGTTGAGCATCTTTTCATGTGCCTGTTGGCCATCTGTATATCTTCTTTGGTGAAATGTCTATTTAGGTCTTCTGCTTATTTTTTAATTGGGTTGTGTTTTTTTTTGATGTTGAGCTCCATGAGCCATTTGTATATTTTGGAGGTTAATCCTTTGTCTGTTGCTTCATTTGCAAATATTTTCTCCTATTCTGAGGGTTGTCTTTTCGTCTTGTTTATGGTTTCCTTTGCTGAGCTTTTAAGTTTAATTAGGTCCCATTTGTTTATTTTTGTTTTTATTTTCATTAGGAGGTGGGTCAGAAAAGCTCTTGCTGTGGTTTATGTCAAAGAGTGTTCTTCCTATGTTGTCCTCTAAGAGTTTTATAGTCTTTTCTCCATTGTATGTTCTTGCCTCCTTTGTGGTAAATTAGGTGCCCATGTGTGCGTGGGTTTATCTCTGGGCTTTCTATCTTGTACCATTGATCTATATTTCTGTTTTGGTGCCAGTACCATACTGTCTTTTTTTTTAAAAATAAATTTATTTAATTTATTTATCTTTGGCTGCGTTGGGTCTTTGTTGCTGCGCACGGGTCTTCTCTAGTTGTGGTGAGCGGGGGCTACTCTTCATTGTGGTGCACGGGCTTCTCATTATGGTGGCTTCTCTTGCTGCAGAGCACGGGCTCTAGGTGTGCAGGCTTCAGTAGTTGTGGCGCATGGTCTTAATTGCTCTGCGGCATGTGGGATCTTCCTGGACCAGGGCTCGAACCCGTGTTCCCTGCACCGGCAGGCAGATTCTTAACCACTGCACCACCAGGGAAGTCCCCATACTGTATTGATTACTGTAGCTTTGTAGTATAGTTCGAAGTTGGGGAGCCTGATTCCTCCAGCTCTGTTTTTCTTTCTCAAGATTGCTTTGGCTATTCAGGGTCTTTTGTGTTTCCATACAAATTGTAAAATTTTTTGTTCTAATTCTGTGGAGAATGCCACTGGTAATTTGGTGGGGGTTGCATTGTATCTGTAGATTGCTTTGGATAATACAGTCATTTTCACAATATTGATTCTTCCAATCCAAGAACATGGTATATTTCTCCATCTGTTTGTGTCATCTTTGATTTCTTTCATCAGTGTTTTATAGTTTTCTGAGTACAGGTCTTTTGCCTCTTTAGGTGGGTTTATTCCTAGATATTTTATTCTTTTTGTTACAATGGTAAATGGAATTATTTCCTTAATTTCTCTTTCTGATCTTTTCATTGTTAGTGTATAGGAATGCAAGAGATTTCTGTGCATCAATTTTGTATCATGCAACCTTACCAATTCATTGATTAGTTCTAGTAGTGTTCTGGTGGCGTCTTTAGAATTTTCTCTGTATAGTATCATGTCATCTGCAAACAGTGACAGTTTTACTTCTTTTCCAGTTTGTATTCCTTTTATTTGTTTTTCTTCTCTGATTGCCATGGCTAGGACTTCCAAAACTATGTTATTAAGAGTGGTGAGATTGGACATCCTTGTCTTGTTCCTGATCTTAGTGGAAATGCTTTTAGTTTTTCACCATGGAGAATGATGTTTGCTGTGGGTTTGTCATATATGACCTTTATTATGTTGAGGTAGTTTCCCTCTATGCCCATTTTCTGGGAAGTTTTTATCATAAATCGGTGTTGAATTTTGTCAAGGTTTTTTTCTGCATCTGTTGAGATGATCATGTGGTTTTTATCCGTTAATTTGTTAATATGGTGTATCACATTGATTGATTTGTGTATATTGAAGAATCCTTGCATTCCTGGGATAAATCCCACTTGATCATGGTGTATGATCCTTTTAATGTGTTGTGGATTCTGTTTGCTAGTATTTTGTTGAGGATTTTTGCGTTTATGTTCATGAGTGACATCGGTCTGTAACTTTCTTTTTTTGTGATATCTTTGTCTAGTTTTGGTATCAGGGTGATGGTGGCCTTGTAGAACGAGTTTGGGAGTATTCCTCCCTCTGAAATTTTTTGGAAGAGTTTAAGAAGGATAGGTGTTAACTCTTCTCTAAATGTTTGGTATAATTCCCATTGAATATGGTAATTCTATATTTAGTTTTTTGAGGAAATTCAATGCCTTCATCATTATGACTGGGTTTTTTTTTTGTTTGTTTGTTTGTTTTTTGCGATATGAGGGCCTCTCACTGTCGTGGCCTCTCCCGTTGCGGAGCACAGGCTCCGGACGTGCAGGCTCAGCAGCCATGGCTCACGGGCCCAGCCGCTCCGCGGCATATGGGATCTTCCCAAACCGGGGCACGAACCCGTGTCCCCTGCATCGGCAGGCGGACTCTCAACCACTGTGCCACCAGGGAAGCCCTATGACTGGGTTTTTAAAAATAAACGTTTTTGGGGAATAAGTTTAGATTTATAGAAAAGTTGCAAGGATTATACAGAGTTTCTCCTTACTCCTCACCCAGTTTTAGCTAATGTTAACATCTCACATTACCAGGGTACGTTTGTCAAAACTGAGAAACCAATATTGGTACATTACTATTAAGTAAACTGCAGACTTTATTTGGATTTTATTAGTTTTTCCATTAATGTCCTTATTCTGTTCCTGGATGCACTTGAGGATACTACGTTGCATTTAGTCTATATTTTGTTTTGTTTTATTTATTTATTTTTAGTCTGTATGTTTTTTGTTGTTTCCCTAGTACTTAGCACAGAGCATGGTACATAATAGAGCACAGTGTTTCTTGAATGAATTAATCATCTTTTAATTTTTCTCTCTTTTTTGGGGGCATGTTCATTAACTTTCCTTTAGATTTACTTAACTGATTTATTTACCCTTATATCTTTTCATTCCTTGACTGTTTCTAAGGTCTGTTGCAATTTTTTTTTTCACTAATTTTTTTTGAGGAAAAGTAATCATGGTATATGTGGCAAAGACCGCTAACTGTCTATTCACATCTGCTCTCTCCTTGGTGCACATTGCTAGTCAGAATCCCCCAGTCTCCTTTGCAGTTTGATGAGACCACATGACTTAAGTTTTCTCTAGTGGAATGTGACTGGAAATGGGCCTGATGTCCTTCATGTGTTCCTCTTTGTCCGCCTCTCCTGGCTTTCTGGGATCCAACATCTGGGACAACCTTGGAAGCCTTGTACTCAAGATGGCAGAACTGCTGTCAGCCTGAGTCCTAGAATGACTCTGGAAGAGAATTGGCTTAACTAATGACCTGAATATTCTCTCACCAGGCTAATATTTTGAGATCAGTTTGTTAGCCTGCCCTACCCTTTCTAATAGGTGTGTTACGTGGTCACCTCTGAATAGGATCTATATGAACCTTGAGTATTTATCTAATTAGAATTATATAATTATATTGGAAGGACTGGGGGATGGGAAGTGTGCACACGTATGGAAATGTGAAGTGGAAGGAGAGGTAAATCTAATCTTCTATAATGGGAAGTTAATAGTGCCTAAAACTGGAGAAAAGAAATGGAAAAAGCATATTGTGATATGGAGGTATATGGCAGAAGATTCATTCACAAAAGTTGAAAATTTTTGCCCCTTGGAGTTGGGAAATTGTTGGGGTGGAGGACCATTGTTTTTTTTTTTAATAAATTTTATTTATTTATTTATTTATTTTTGGCTGCATTGGTCTTAGTTGCTGCACACGGGCTTTCTCTAGTTGCAGCGAGCGGGGGCTACTCTTCATTGCGGTGCTCGGGCTTCTCATTGTGGTGGCTTCTCTTGTTGTGGAGCATGGGCTCTAGGCGCGTGGGCTTCAGTAGTTGTGGCACACGGGCTCAGTAGTTGTGGTTCCCGGGCTCTAGAGTGCAGGCTCAGTAGTTGTGGCGCACGAGCTGTGTTGCTCCGTGGCATGTGGGATCTTCTCGGGCCGGGGCTCGAACCTGTGTCCCCTGCATTGGCAGGCGGATTCTTAACCACTGCACCACCAGGGAAGCCCAAGGACCATTGTTTTTTGTAATAAGCCTTTGTACTTATTCAACTCTTTATGTTCATGGATAACTTAGATAAAAACAAAAATTCAATTAAAGATATTTGGTAAAGAACAACAACAAAAATACCCAGTCAAATTCAGATTCTCCTTTACAGAAGCCATAGAGTTGATCAGTTTTTGCTAAATAAATCTGGTAACAGGGAGCTTTACCACTTTATGAGGAAACTTGTTTCATTGTTGGGTAGTTTTAGAGGTCAGAAGGTTATTCCTTATGCTCATGTGAAACCTTCTATAGAAACTTCCATTCCAGGACCCTCTAGAATATATGGAATCATCTATATCTGCTTTCATGACAACCTTCAAGTGATTCTTTAAATTATCTTAATAATCTACCCAATATCATTTTTTATTTTTTATTTTATTATTATTTTTTGCGGTACGCGGGCCTCTCACTGTTGTGGCCTCTTCCGTCGCGGAGCACAGGCTCAGGGTGCGCAGGCTCAGTGGCCATGGCTCACGGGCCCAGCCGCTCCGCGGCAGTGGGATCTTCCCAGACCGGGGTACGAACCCGTGTCCCCTGCATCGGCAGGCGGACTCTCAACCACTGCGCCACCAGGGAAGCCCCCCATATCATTTTTAAAAAATATTTATTTATTTATTTATTTATTTTTGGCTGTGTTGGGTCTTCGTTGCTGCACGCAGGGCTTATCTAGTTGCGGCGAGCGGGGGCTATTCTCTGTTGTGGTGCACGTGCTTCTTATTGTGGTGGCTTCTCTTGTTGCAGAGCACAGGCTCTAGGGTGCATGGGCTTCAGTAGCGGCGGCCTGTGGGCTCAGTAGTTGTGGCTCGCGGGCTCCAGAACACAGGCTTAGTGGTTGTGGCTCACGGGCTTATTTGCTCTGCGGCATGTGGGATCTTCCCGGACCAGGGGTCCAGCCCATGTCCCCTGCATTGGCAGGTGGATTATTATTATTTTTTTAACATCTTTATTGGAGTATAATTGCTTTACAATGGTGTGTTAGTTTCTGCTGTATAACAAAGTGAATCAGTTATACATATACATACATCCGCATATCTTCTCCCTCTTGCATCTCCCTCCCACCCCTCTAGGTGGACACAAAGCTGATCTCCATGTGCTATGCGGCTGCTTCCCACTAGCTATCTATTTTACATTTGGTAGTGTATATATGTCCATGCCACTCTTTCACTTCGTCCCAGCTTCCCCTTTCTCGGGTCCTCAAGTCCATTCTCGGTGTCTGCATCTTTATTCCTGTGGCAGGCGGATTCTTAACCACTGCGCCACCAGGGAGGTTCCTACCCCTACATCTTAAATTTTCTAGGCAATGATAATGACAATCGTCTTTGATTTTGAGACTGCTTATCACCAAATCCTTCCAAATTTTGGTTCACTGGCTCGTGACTGTCCTTTAGATGTTGAGTTGTTGGTTCTGCTGCAGTAGGCTGTGCTGCACAAACCTTTACTGCCTGGTGGCCTTAATGTGCAGCTGGTGTTCCTGTGTGATCTTCTCAAGAGCTGACTTCAGTGGTGCCTTTGGGATTATCAGTGTTGACCTTATAACTGCCCTAATTGGCCTATTCGCTTCTCCTGATACCACTAAAGTTCCTATTAAGTTTCTGAAAGGTTAGCCTTATGCTTTTAATTTCTTACAGAAGACTTACAAGGAATTTGAGAGAAGTTTCTCTGGGCTTGGTAGTGCACTCTAACATAGTGCTAGAGGATTCCTTCCTTGCCAGTAGTCAACCAGGGTTCCTGAATAGAGCCCATGTACTTCTATTCTCTCTCACCTCAATAAGAATTCTCTTTTCTACCTGAGATTTTGCCTGGAGTGATTGGATATGACCTGTTTCCTTATCATTTAAGCATGTTAGTTCTAATGTTCTGGGCTCCTACTGTCAGTTTTAAAGTTCTCCTGCAGGGAATTTCCTGGTGGTCCAGTGGTTAGGACTCCATGCTCTCACTGCCAAGGGCACGGGTTCAATCCCTGGTCAGGGAACTAAGATCCTGCAAGCTGTGTGGTGCAGCCAAAAAAAAAAAAAAAAAAAAAAAAAGTCCTTCTGCAAACCTAACAGCTCACTGCCTACCCTGCCCAAATTCCTCTTGAGAGGGAAATCACTCCCACCCTAGTCCTTTGTTGCACTTATAGCAAAGGCTGGACATAACATGTGTTGAAGAGTAGAGAAATATTAAGTAAATTGTGGCATTAAAAGTGAAAACACATATTAAATACTGTGTAGCAACTTGCAAAATATGTTTTCAAAATAATATTAAATGAAGAGTAGAACCCAAATTGCAAAGACCTGCTTTAAGTTATGAAAAAAACCCAAAGCCTATAAAAATATATACACATGGGTGTAGAAAATCAGAGGAATAAAAAGTCATGGTCAGTGGTAAGATTGTAGGTATCTGAAATTATATTATGTATTGATTTTCTATGTTCCCCATTAGAATGCAGTCTCTAAGAAGTCAGGGATTTTGGTCTGTCCTAGAACAGTGCCTGGCCTGTAGTAGTTTTTCAACAGATCTTTGTTGATTATTTAATGAATTGAATGTGGAGATTTCTTTTTGATGGTTTTCATGTTTAATGCTATAGTAATGCTTGTTAAAATTAAATTAAAACAAAAATTAAAAAGGAAATTCCCAATGATTTCAACCTTTTGAAAATACATTATAGTTTCTGCATATTCGCAACACCCTTGTTGGCCTTTTCTGGTCCTCTTAAAAGGTGGTGCCCCAGACAGGATATACTAGTCCAGATTTTGGCAAGCCAGTCCAGCATATAGAGGAATATTTTCTTCTCAGGATCTGGATACCACAACTCTATTTTATTTTATTTTTTTTTTAGTGGTAGGAGTATGGCTTATTAAGCTGTGCCTTAGTATAGGCGCTGGGGCTTGCCCATGGTGCTCTTAATGTACAAAGCCCGGACGTTCTGCCAATTTGTCTTGAGCAATGACACCAGGAAGTTGACAGCTAAGTGGATGTTGTACACAAGCTCATCATTTGTCATCTTCACGTGGCCAACAGCCGCTGCCAGACACAGCACCTTCTTCATCTGGAACTTGATCGTGGACTTCACTTAATCAACTTTGGCTACCATGTTCTCATTATGGGTCAGCAAGGAAGGGAACTTGCCAGCCTTATTCAGGCCAGGGCCCAGAATCGTGGGTCTGCTTGATCAGAGGCTCTGAAGCCAAAAAAGCATACTTCTTGGGCAGCTTCCTGACCAGTTTCTTATTCTTGTTCAGTTTCTTTAGTGCCTCCATGTCCATATGGGGGATATCCACAGCCTTGGCCTCATCACACAGTGCTGCTGGTGCCCCAGAACACGTATAGAGAACTTGGGGCGGGGAGTGGACTTAAGCCTGACGGTGCCTGAGAAGCATTTGTCCTTCTGAGGGCTATAGTTCTTCAGGCTGATCTGAAGCTCCACTGTCTCCAAAAACTTCTGGCACTTGCATTGGTTCCCATGCAGGACTTCCCGCACTGCCTTGTAGAGGGTGTCGCGGGAGACTTTGCTGCTCATGGTGCCTCATGCTGAGATAAGCGGAAAAGAGCCACACCTCCATTTTAGAGTTTTTTGCAGATGTGACCCACTGTTGGCTTATACTGAACTTACTTTGTTGGTATTTAAAACTTTAGTTTTGCTAATACATTATAACAATTTCCAGCTCTTTCCCAATAAGTATTTACCTGCTGATAGAACTGGCCAGCTTGCCTTTCATGTATTTTTGTTTTCACTGTCCACCTTCATTGGAAGTGCTAAGTAGCAGAACATTCAAAAGTTGGGCAGCCAGAGAATAAAAGAAGCAAAACCTCTGGAAAGTCTGTCTACACATTTTATAATTATCCTCCAAATACTTTAATGATGACTATACATTTTCTAGGTGCTTTCTTCAGAATTCCTGAAATGGTAGGAAGTTAAGTACTTAGATAAAAATCAGAAACTCATCTCTTGGCTCTGTCTTCAAATAGTGTTGAAAACCTGGTTTTTCCAGGAAAGTGAGCCATTGCAGTCTTACCATTATTTTCCAAATGCTTATCAACTGCCATCAGCCCTCCATTTTTCATGGCCATCATTGTTTCTTATATTCATAGACCAGGGGCTGGCAAATTTTTTCTGTAAAAGTCCAGATAATAAATATTTTAGGCTTTGTGGGCCAGAGGGTCTCTGCCTTAACAACTCATCTGTGCTGTTGTATCTTAAAACCAGCCGCAGACAATACATAAATGAATGGATGTGACCGTGTTCCAGTAAAACTATTTACAAAAGTAGGCATCAGGCCTAGTAGTTTGATGATCCCTATCATATACCCACCACCTTTACCATCTAAGATAGAATAGGAGAACTCTATGGTGGAACTCATTTTCTTTTAGAATTTTTGAAGGACCTGCTTCTAGCTTCCAGTGTTCCTTTTGAAAAGTCCCTTGCTCTTCTAATTTCGTGATCCTTTTAACATTTTATTTATTTATTTACTTCGTGTTCCTTTTTTTTTTTTTTTTTTTTTTTTTTTTTGCGGTACCCGGGCCCCCCGCTGCCGGGGTCTCTCCTGTTGCCCTAGCTTCCAGTGTTCCTTTTGAAAAGTCCCTTGCTCTTCTAATTTCGTGATCCTTTTAACATTTTATTTATTTATTTACTTCGTGTTCCTTTTTTTTTTTTTTTTTTTTTTTTTTTTGCGGTACGCGGGCCCCCCGCTGCCGCGGTCTCTCCTGCTGCCGAGCACAGGCTCCGGACGCGCAGGCTCAGCGGCCGCGGCCCACCGGCCCAGCCGCTCTGCGGCATGCAGGATCCTCCCGGACCGGAGCACGAACCTGCGTGCCCTGCATCGTCAGGCGGACTCCCAACCACTGCACCACCAGGGAAGCCCATCGTGTTCCTTTTTTTAAACCAGTCGTTTTTTTCCCCCTCTCTCTGTGAAGACTTCTTGTTCCCGCCACTTTCTCATCACTTCTCCTCCTCAGTACAGTGGAGATAATAATGTCTACTTTAGGCTTGCTGTGAGAATTGGTAAGATAAGAAATGTAAAGTGCTGAAAACAATGCTTGGCATATGGTAAGCACTTAGTAAATATTTGTTGCTATTATCATCAACATCATCATTTTACAAACTGAAATGCCTTTTTCAGTGTTTTGACAGCCCATAACTACCTCCTGGAACTCTTGCTGGAACTGTGGAGTCTTGATTTCATAGACAAAGTGTGGGATAGCTTGAAGTGATACTCTAGGGCTTTAGGATTAAGGAGTGGGAATGGGATAGTCCGTAGCCCTGAGCCTAATATAGAGGTTGGCAAATCATAAGAATTTTGTCCCAAGTTGCATTCACTAAGTTTGGAAAGAGAGGTCAGAGTACACATGTATGTTTCTCCTCCTCCTCCCAGGATTATGCATGTTAGTGTCAATCAGACTGTTTTCCAAGCTGTTAACTGTATTTATGTTTTCAAAATGAAAGCTTTTCAGCACTGCAGGTTACTTTCCAGTTCTTTTTAAAATGTTGTAACTGCCTTTTTATTTTAAATAGTTCTAGTTCTTGCAACCAGCATTTTATATTGCCAGTAAGAATTTAAGATAATTAGATCAATAGAGGTAACCACGGTGCCATTTTGAAATAGTAGATTTGAAAAAAGCAGATTTTTCCAGATTGAAATATTTTCATGTAGAAGCATACTTTATTTTCTCAAGTTCTCCTTAATTCTGTTTCTTGAGTATACTCTGCCTTCTGAGTGGCATGCTAGTTAAAGATGTGGATAGGAACAAACATTCTTGTGTCATCTTTATGGAAAATAGGGAATCATTATAAAAGTCATTAATTACTATTTGTTTAAACATTTTTATTTTTGTTGAGCCTAAAATTACATGAGATACACTTGCCTTGCCCCCAAAGTTCAGCCTTAATTCAGCTGGTTATTTTACTAGTGTTTGGTCCAGCAAGATAGGAAATCATTCTTGCTCTGAAAAAAATAGCCTCCTTTAAGGGTTACTTATATGCCAGACATTGTGTTAAGCACTATTATCTAATTTAATCTCCTAAGTGGTCTCTTCCTCTTGTTCTCTAATAGTATATTCTTAATATAGCAGCCAGAGAGATGCTGTTAAATCAGAGATGCGATTAAAGTCAGGTCATGTCATGCTCAGAATCCTCCAATGGCTTCCTATTTCTGGCATAATAAAAGCTGAAATCTTTATAGTGGCCTATAAGGTTCAATATGATCTGATTCCCTCTTAGTTCTCTGACCTCATCTTTTACCACTTACCCCCACTCTCTGCTCCAGCTCCTTAGCTTCCTTGCTTTTCCTTAATCATGCCTTTTCATTTCTGATTTCCTCTGTCTGGAGCACTGCATGGCTGTTTCCTCAATTCTTTCATGTCTTGACTTGAATTTTGCTTTTTTCCCTACCGTCCTTCTCTGCTTTATTTATTTATATTTTTCCTGTAGCACCTATCACTAGATAACATATCAAATCATATATTTATTTTGCTTGTTTGATATTTCCTTTACTAACATTTAAGTACCACAGGGCAGAGATTTTGTCTATCTTGTTCACTGTTGTCTCCGCATCACTTAGGACAGTTGCTGGTGCTCAGAATAAGTGCTCGGGAAACACTTGCTGAGTGAATGACTAAATTGCCACAATACTGTGGCATGGCCACTGTTATTACCTTCATTCAACAGGTGAAGAAACTGAAGCCCAGAGAGGTTAAATAATTTGCATAGGGTCACATAGCTCTTAACCATCCCCTTGAATGGCTTTATTTCCTGTTATATCTCATGCATTCTGTGCTCAGTCATAGGACACTATTTTTGTGTGTGTGAATATCACATACATAGTCAGGCTTTTGTGCTCATGTTGTTTCCTCAGTGGGAGTATTCTCCTTTCCTGCGTCCTACTGAGGTAGAACTTTATTTGCAGAAGAAATGGTGATTTAGAGAAGAGTCAAGGGTATGAAGTTTGTTTGGGGAGGTGGAAGGATGAATATTGTGAGCTAAGATCACATGGTGGGAAATGCACATATGTTCAGGGAGCAGTTTGGCTAGAATGAGGTTTTTTATTTTTATTTTTTTAAATTACAGATTTATTTTTTATTTTTTTATTTTTTAGATGCTGGGGGTAGGAGTTTATTAATTCATTTATTTTTGCTGTGTTGGGTCTTCGTTTCTGTGCGAGGGCTTTCTCTAGTTGTGGCAAGCAGGGGCCACTCTTCATCGCGGTGCGCGGGCCTCTCAATGTCGCGGCCTCTCTTGTGGAGCACAGGCTCCAGACGCACAGGCTCAGTAGTTGTGGCTCACGGGCCCAGTTGCTCCGCGGCATGTGGGATCCTCCCAGACCAGGGCTCAAACCCGTGTCCCCTGCATTAGCAGGCAGATTCTCAACCACTGCGCCACCAGGGAAGCCCCTAGAATGAGGTTTTGTTTAGGAGTGTGATAGTAAGGTTAGAGAGGGAGAGAGTTCTGCCCCTATTACTGGGAGCTTTGAGCTTCATGTTAAGGAGCTGATGTTTTTATCTTGTTGCCCTTTGAAGGTTTTTGAGCAGAAGAGTGATAATGTATAACACCATTTTAAAAAATACTTAATTTTGCTATGGTGATGAGAATGCTTTGGAGTGGGAAGAGGCTAAAATTAGGGACAATGTTTAGGAGATTATTAAAATGACATAGGCCTTACATGAGATGATAAAGGCTGAAGTTGAGAAGTGATAGTGGAAATAAAGCACAGAGATGAGATACTTAAAGTATAACTTTTAAAATCCAAACTCCTTACAGTGGCCTACAACATGCTGCATGATCTGACCTTTGCCTACCTCTGCAGCCTTATCCCCTGCCACCTTTCCTCTCATTCTCTGCTGTAGCAACACTGGCTGTTCTCTGCTTTGAATGGACTGTTTGTCTTGACTAATGTCTTTGCACTTACCTTCTCTTTCCCTGGAATGTTTTTCTCCAAGTCTGGTTCATTCATTTCTCAGTTAAAGTCACCTCTCAGGTCTTTCCTGACCACCAGTTTTAAAGCACCCTCCCTTATTGCTTCATTCTTTGTTGCTATCATCAGAGTATGTAATCATTATCTGACTTTAAAAATGTGTTTGTCACTGTCCCTTAGAATTTCAGTTTCATGAGAGAAGGAACTTTGTCATTTTCAGTGCTATATTCTTGTACCTGAAAACGTACCTGGCCCTTACTAGATTTGAAATAGGACTTAATAAATCACGTGGGTTGGAGGAGTCCTCTAAGTCCAGGGTTTTCAGCTTGAATATCTACCATTGATTGAAACAGAAAAATCTGGAGGGAGTGTACCTGGAAACGTACCTGGCCCTTACTAGATTTGAAATATGACTTAATAAATCACCTGGGTTGGAGGGGTCCTCTAAGTCCAGGGTTTTCAGCTTGAATATCTGCCATTGATTGAAACAGAAAAATCTGGAGGGATTTTGGTTTTTTTTTTTTTTTTGTGGTACGCGGGCCTCTCACTGTTGTGGCCTCTCCCGTTGCGGAGCACAGGCTCCAGACGCGCAGGCTCAGTGGCCATGGCTCACGGGCCCAGCCGCTCTGCGGCATATGGGATCTTCCCAGACCGGGGCACGAACCAGTGTCCCCTGCATCGGCAGGTGGACTCTCAACCACTGCGCCACCAGGGAAGCCCGGGATTTTGGTTTTTGAAGGCAAGATGGAGTCTGAGGTGGGGACAGGACATCCAGATGGTGTTGTCCAGTAGGCAACAGATATATAACTGCACCCTACGAAAATGGTTAGGACTGGAGCTATAATCCTTTTTTTTTTTTTAAGTAAACTACAGTGTAACATACATATAGAAAAGTGCAGATATCATAAATGTTCAACTTGTTGAATTTTTACAAAATGAATATACCCTTGATGTAGTGCCTAAATCAAGAAAAAATTATTAGCAGCTCTCTTGAGGCTCCCTGGTGATGAGCTATAATGTTTTAATTGGTATTTATTCTGTATCCTCTTTGATTATAAACACTTTGAGACAAGGACCATACCTATTTCACTTATCAAAGTAATCTAGTAAGGTGATTTTTGTTGATGATTCCTCAGAGGAGTCTTACTTTCATTAATAGTCAACCCAGGGTGAGGAACTGTACTCTGCAGGACTTTCTGTTGATTCCAGTCAGTCTTTGTTGTTTTCCTTGTCTCTGAACTCCTATAGCATCAGTCTACTACACTTGATTTAATACGTCATCTATGTTATCTGTGGTTCCTTAATTTTTTCCATGTGTTCAATTCATATCTCTATTAGAAAGTAAGTTCCTTGAGGTTGGGAAACTTGTCATATACTCCTTACTCCCTCCCTCCCTCCCTTCGTTCCTTGAAATAGAATTTATTGTGGCTCTGATTATGTACACGTGAGATGTGCTTGCCAGGCGGGCCGGGCTCACGTGGCTTGTATAATACATACATCTGCGGGGCCTGCTCTCTGTGGCTGGGAAGCACCCACACTGGCAGTTGAGTCCAGCTTCCAAGTTCTCAGCTTCATGGGGTCCTTGGCCACCTTTTTCTCAGTGCAGTTGGACTCCATCTCCCGCTGATGCTCCTCTCACTTCTTCCAGCTTAGTTCGGTCTTCGCCTGTTGGCTCTCAGACTCCAGGACCTCCCAGTTGTCATCAATCCCAAGAGTCCGGTCTCGGCTGGGCACTAGCCTCCTCTGACGTGCTGATAGGGCAGCGAAGGGGTCGCCTTTGTCATTAAGCTCCAGTCCATCCCAGTTATACTCGCTGGCCAGCTGTGTGTCCTCAGGGGGCAGCTCTGGGAGATATGGCTCCTGCCATCCCTGCTCCCACGAGCCCCTCAGCTTCCCAGCTGCTCCAGTCTGACTCCGGGGCTTTGTGGCCGGGGTTGCTGCTCTGCCCAGCCCAGCCCAGCTGTCTTGGCCCCCAGTACTCCAGAAGTCCTGGTGGGCCGACACACATTTGGCCTCCTGCTCCAAGCTGCCCCAGTCTTCGTCCTCCCATCTGTTTGCAGCACTGCTGTCCTCTTCTGTGTCCTTGCCCTCTTGGGTCTCCCAGTGGCCTTAGGTCGTGGGTATGGCAGGGACAGGGGTGAGGGCTGGGGAAGGAAGTCCCTCGGTCATGGGTCTCTGGGGGATGTTGGTCTCAGCTGGAGCAGCTGTGGGGTGTGCATGGATCAGCTTAGAGGTGAGGAAGGAGACCCCTGTCATGGCCCAGCCTGCGCAGCTGGCTGCATGAGAAGTCCACTTCGGCCAGCTGTGTAGGGCCCTCTGACACAGACTCCAGTTTGGACAGGCAGCTTCGAATGGCCTTGAAGGCCTCATCCTGCACAGATGTCTCAGAATCCACAGTGAGGCTGTAAGAGCTCAGGCAGGATCTTGTGGGCTTAATCGTTCATTGAGTAGAGGTTGTGGGTGGCAGTGAAGCCCAAAACACCCGTGACCTGGGATGGTGCAAAACGGTCCTTAGTGGCCCAGCTAAAGGTGGAGGTGAGGACCCTGTGTCTGGTGCTGGTACTGAAGTAGAAGCTGATTTTGCCCAGGCAAATGGTGGTATTGCACCGAATGGGGCCCTGTTCATCCTTGGCCTGCAGCTGCGTGAAGAGCTTCATCAGCTCCACGGTGAGGTTGGCCTCGTTTAGCTTTGGGGCCTGGAGCCGTATGGACTTGACCATATGCTCCTGGGGGTCATGGAGAGCCTACTCCTATAGGGTCACCACATATAAGTATTGTAACTAGGGAGCAGCAAATGTGCTAGGTGTCTATTTCAGGACTGTTGTTCTTTTCAGTAAAAGTGATTTGTCAAATGTATAATTAAATGCAATTTAACTTTTATACTTTTATGAGATTTTTCATATTCACTTTTGTTTTGATAAGTCTTCATCAGGGAGTTCCCTGGTGGCCTAGTGGTTAGGATTCCATGCTTTCACTGCCATGGCCTGGGTTCAATCCCTGGTTAGGGAACTGAGATCCTGCAAGCTGTGTGACATGGCCAAAAAAAGAAAAGTCTTCATCAGAAAGGGTTGATTTAGGAAATATGAACTTTATATTACTTAATTCTACATACTTCCTAGTGCTGTCCTTGTTCTTGTTCAATATTGTGTAGTTATATTTGTATATCTGTTAATATTTTCCTTTTTGGCTTTCTCCAGTGCATTTAAAGTGAAATAACTTAGATGTGACTTTTAAGGAATATATTCATTATATAAACCTAGTTGTGTTTATATAATAGCATTATTACATATATTTTATTAATAAAGTTACTAGATTTGCCTGGCTCCCAAACACTTAAACTCTAAATGGAGAAAAAAAATAGACAAACATAGAATGCTTTTTATCAGTGGGATTTTGGGTCTCAATAGAAATTGGCTTTCATTATATACTTGATAACCTAAGGCAGCTTTTTACACAGTTAAAAGTCTGAAAACACTTGAATTTTACTAGGTGTGTCAGGAAGAAACTTTACATGGGCTTCTGATTCTTAGAAATTTTTAGTATTTTAATTTATTGAGTACCTACTTTGTATAGAACCCTGTGTCAGTTGTTCTGAAGGATAGAGACTGAATTTCTGCCCTCCAGGTGTTTACTAGCAATAGGATGGGCCATGACCCAAGGCACTGTATGATATGTCCAGTGAGTGTTGAGGAAACTTCACTGGAGAAAAAAAGAAATTACCAGCAGTTGAATAGTCTGGGTAAACTTGATGGAGAAGCTGTGATCTGAGCTGGACCTTGAAAGATGAATGGGATTTTTCTTTGTGCTAAGCACAGTGCACATAGCACTTTTTGTGATTTTTTCTTTTTTCCATTTAGTCTTTCCAGCAACCCTATGAGACAGGTGTAGTTTCCATTCCAGTTACAGAAATGAAGAAACTGGAGATTAGAGTGTATGTTTTCAATGTTTCCATATATATGTATGAAAATCATTAAAAAAGAAAAGTCTGGAAGGATACACACCCACTTTAAATATTGGTTACCTCTGGGGAAGGGCACTGAGATTTTGGAGGTGGAGGTCAAAAGGAGGCTTTGGAATTTTGGGCTGTCATTTAAAGGAGATGTATTACAAAAGAAATAAGTATTAAAAAGAAAAATAAGAAACATTTTGGAATTAAGGTAACAGGAAAGGAAATCTCAGGAACTAAAGCTTTTAGAAAAGAATAGAGATCTACTTGCAAAATAGTGGGAGTCAGATTTTGACTGGCTCACTGAATCAAAAAATACAGGCATTTATTGGGACAAACATGAGATCACCAAAGTTATTGAGTTTACATTAGTTTGTCATGGTGGAAAACAGCAGTTTTGTAACATGATTGTTATATCCACAAAGGTCATAACATTTTTTTGGTACCTTTTAAAAAAATTTTTTTTATTGAAACATAGTTGATTTACAACGCTGTGCCAATCTCTGCTGTACAGCAAAGTGACTCAGTTATACACATAGAGACATGCTTTTTTATATTGTTTTCCATTATGGTTTATCACAGGATATTGAATATAGTTCCCTGTGTTATACATTAGGACCTTGTTGTTTATCCATTCTAAATGTAGTAGTTTGCATCTACCAACCCCAAACGCCCAGTCCACCCCTCCCCGCAACCTCTGCAACCACAAGTCTGTTCTGTGTGTCTATGAGTCTGTTTCTGTTCTGTAGATAGGTTCATTTGTGCCATATTTTAGATTCCACATATAAGTGATATCATATGGTATTTGTCATTCTCTTTCTGACTTACTTCACTTACTATGATAATCTCTAGTTGCATCCATGTTGCTGCAGATGGCATTATCTTGTTCTTTTTTATGGCTGAGTAGTATTCCAGTGTGTGTGTGTGTGTGTGTGTGTGTGTGTGTGTGTGTGTGTGTGTGTGTGTGTGTGTGTGTGTGTGTGTGTGTATACCACATCTCCTCTATGTATTCATCTGTTGATGGACATTTAGGTTGTTTCCATGTCTTGGCTATTGTGAACAATACTGCTATGAACATCGGGCTACGTGTATCTTTTTTTAAAAATAAATTTATTTATTTTAATTTTGGCTGCGTTGGGTCTTTGTTGCTGTGCGCAGGCTTTCTCTAGTTGCAGCCAGAGGGAGCTACTCTTCATTGCGGTGCATGGATTTCTCATTGTGGTGGCTTCTCTTGTTGCAGAGCACGGACTCTAGGTGCACGAGCTTCAGTAGTTGTGGTTCACAAGCTCTAGAGCACAGGCTCAGTAGTTGTGGTACACAGGCTTAGTTGTTCCTCGACATGTGGGATCTTCCCAGACCAGGGATCGAACCCATGTCCCCTGCATTGGCAGGCTGATTCTTAACCACTGTGCCACCAGGGAAGTCCCTATCTTTTTGAATTATAGTTTTGTCTGGGTATATTCCCAGGAGTGGGATTGCTGGATCATATGGTAATTCTATTTTTAGTTTTCTGAGGAACCTCCATACTGTTTTCCATAGTGGCTGTACCAACTTACACTCCCACCAGCAGTGTAGGAGGGTTCCCTTTTCTCCACACCCTCTCCACCATTTGTTATTTGTAGACTTTTTAATGATGGCCACTCTGACCGGTTTGAGGTGGTACCTCATTTTAGTTTTGATTTGCATTTCTCTAATAATTAATGATGTTGAGCAGCTTTTCATGTGCTTACTGGTCATTTGTATGTCTTCTTTGGAGAAATGTCTATTATCTTCTGTCCGTTTTTTGATTGGGTTGTTTTTTTGTTGCATAACATTTTTTTGGATACCAGTATTTTAAAAGTTGGGGAAAAAGTTTAGTTAGGGAGTCCAAGCTTACAGAAAATGCTCAAGATTTCATTTATTTTGGGGATCAGAATTACAGAGAGTGACTAATTTTTTTTAAATTTATTTTTATTTACTTATTTATTTATTTTTGGCTATGTTGGGTATTCATTGCTGTGTGCAGGCTTTCTCTAGTTGCGGCGAGTGGGGGCTACTCTTCCTTGCGGCGCGCGGGCTTCTCATTGCGGTGGCTTCTCTTGTTGTGGAGCACGGGCTCTAGGCACGTGGGCTTCAGTAGTTGGTGGCACGCGGGCTCAGTAATTGTGGCGCACGGGCTCAGTTGCTCCGTGGCATGTGGGATCTTCCTGGACCAAGGCTCGAACCCATGTCCCCTTTATTGGCAGGCGGATTCTTAACCACTGTGCCACCAGGGAAGCCCTTATTTTTTAATTTATCTCAAGATACAAAGTATTTTCTTTCTCCCTATCTATGGGATGTGACATTTATTCATAATGGTGGCGAGGCAGTGTCAGTTTTGCTTTCCCAGTGCTTTGTTCAAAGTCACATGGCTCACAAGTGGTGCAGGCAGAATTTGAACCCAGATAATCTGGCTTCAAAGTTCTAGATCTCAGCTGCTACTAAAAATGGGGAGATAGGAATTCCAAAGGGAGAAGCAGAGTTTACAGAGGAAGATCAGTATAAATTATGTTCAGGTGTAGTAGTAAACCATTGTGATTGAAGGGCAGGATTTATGGCAGGCAATGATGGGAGCTAAAAGATTAAGGGATTCTTTGGGACCACAATGTGGATTATCTTGAAAAGCAGGGCAATTAATTGGCCCAAGGATGGATGGAAAGGATTCATTCATCTTACAAACATTGTATTAAAACAGAACTTCAGATACAGAAAGGATCATTCTTTGAGATAAGAAAGAGTGAACTGGTAGCACTGTGATTTTTCCATCCTTTACAAAGGTTATTTCGCATCAGCTGATCGTTATACCAGATTCTTTTCAAAGGAGGGAATAAAGTTGCATCTTAGCAATTCTACTCAAATTTTACCTGGGATGCTTCCTTGAAAATGTTACTATCACTTTTTATTGTGGTAAATATACATAACATAAAATTTACCAATTTAACCATTTTTAATTGTATAGCTCAGTGGCATTAAGTACACTTACATTGTTGTGCATCACTACAATCTGTTTCCAGAACTTTTTCTTTTTCTTTTTTTATAAATTATTTTATTTAATTTATTTATTTTTGGCTGCATTGGGTCTTTGTTGCTGCGCTTGGGCTTTCTCTAGTTGTGGCGAGTGGGGGCTGCTCTGTTGCGGTGTGCGGGCTTCTCTTGTTGCATAGCACAGGCTCTACGCACGTGGGCTTCAGTAGTTGTGGCTCACGGGCTCTAGACCACAGGCTCGTAGTTGTGGCGCACGGGCTTAGTTGCTTTGCGGCATGTGGGATCTTCCTGGACCAGGGATTGAACCCACGTCCCGTGCGTTGGCAGGCAGATTCTTAACCACTGCGCCACCAGGGAAGCCCCAGAACTTTTTCTTTCTTTCTTTTTAAATTTTATTTATTTATCTTTGACTGCGTTGGGTCTTTGTTGCTGCGCACGGGCTTTCTCTAATTGCGGCAAGTGGGGGCTACTCTTCGTTGTGGTACGCGTGCTTCTCATTGCGGTGGCTTCTCGTTGCGGAGCATGGGTTCTAGGTGCACGGGCTTAAGTAGTTGTGACACACAGGCTCAGTTGTTGTGGCTCACGGGCTCTAGAGCACAAGCTCAGTAGTCGTGACGCGTGGGCTTAGTTGCTCCGTGGCATGTGGGATCTTCCCAGACCAGGGATTGAACCCGTGTCTCCTGCATTGGCAGGAGGATTCTTAACCACTGTGCCACCAGGGAAGCCCCAGAACTTTTTCTGCCCAAATTGAAACTTGTACCCATTAAACTCTAAGCACCCATTCTCTCCTCCTCTAGTCCCTGGCAATCACCATTCTGCTTTTGTATTTATGAATTTGACTTCTCAAGGTACCTCATATAACTGGAATCATACAGAATATTTGTCCTTTTTGTGTCTGGCTTGTTTCACTTAGCATGATGTTTTTATGTTTTATTCATATTGTAACGTGTTTGATTTCCTTTTTTAGGGCTGAGTAGCATTCCATTGTTTGTATATACCACATTTTGTTTATCTGTTTGTCAATGGACATTTGGGTTGTTTCCACCTTCTGGCTGTTGTGAATAAGGCTGTTATGAACATTGAAGTAGAAGTTCTGTTTGAGCCCCTGCTTTTAATTCTTTTAGGTATATACCTAGAACTGGAATTGCTGGATCATTTGATAATTCTGTGTTTAACTTTTTGAGAATTCACCTAACTGTTTTCCACAGTGCACCAATTTATATTCCTACCAGCAATGCCCAAGGGTTCTAATTTCTCCACTTTCTTCCCAACACTTGTTATTTTCTTTTTTTTTAAATTATACCCATCCTAATGGACATGACGTGGTATCTCATTGTGGTTTTAGTTTGCATTATCCTAATGGCTAGTGACGTGGAGAACGTTTTCATGTGCTTGTTGGCAATCTGTATATGTTGTTTGGAGAAATGTCTCTTCAAGTCCTTCCTCTATTTTTTGAACTGGATTGTTTGTACCACCACTTTTTTTTTTTTTTTTTTGGTATGCGGGCCTCTCACTGTTGTGG
>NC_041224.1:96896284-96908318 GCF_002837175.3 Physeter macrocephalus | reverse complement strand
GGACGCGCAGGCCCAGTGGCCATGGCTCACGGGCCCAGCCGCTCCGCGGCATGTGGGATCTTCCCGGACCGGGGCACGAACCCGCATCCCCTGCATCGGCAGGCGGACTCTCAATCACTGCGCCACCGGGGAAGCCCCCTGTACCACAACTTTTTAAATCTAGTAAGTCTCTCAGTTGTCTTTTGGCTTGAACCAAAGGCTCTTGATAATCCATAGCTACCACTTACTTAATTTATAACATTTTGATGAAAATTGTGATAGGAAGGGTCTTGTTATTAGGAGACTGATATTAACTATTAAGTTATAATCTGAAAAACCACTTAGTTGAGGACGACTGGCTCAGATTGTTCACGTAGATATATTTTTCCTATGATACGACCACCAATATAAATTATCCACATGTTGCATAATCTCCATTAGGAAGGTGGAAGTCATCATTGTACTTCTGTTCCTTGGTTTTTCTGCAGCTAGGAACTATTCCTATTTTGATTTCTAGTTTTGACTAGGGGTATTGTTAATAATGGTCACCTTGTATTTAACCTTTGGCCTCTATCCAGTTTCTCTAGCTCATTGATGCAAATGAATTTTAATGTTATGCTATGAATTTTAATGTTAATGTTATGCTCACTTCAGCAATCCTGTAACCTCATGGTCACGCCAAACAAATATTTTCCAGTGTTGTTCACCTGATAAAAAGATGAGTAGATGGGAATTCCTTGGTGGTCCAGTGGTTAGGACTTGGCACTTTCCCTGCCGGGTCTTGGGTTCAATCCCTGGTCAAGGAACTAAGATCCTGCAAGCTGTGTGTCACGGCCAAAAAAATAAAAAGATGAGTAGAGTCAGTAATGCTTTTGCATAGATAGAATATTGAAGTTTTAATTTTTCTCTAAAAGAAAGCTACGACAGATATCTTTAGATACGTGAAAACTCAAAGCAGTGACCACTACAAGGAAAGCACTAAATACTGTGTTAAGAGGTAATTTTAAAACCTAAGAACAGAGTTTTCTTAAGGGTTGCCAAAGAGGTCTGTTACTCTGAGTAATTATATGCCTCCTGAGGAAGTATGCAGTGACATTTGGTATCACTCTTTGGAATTAGCTAGAAAGAGTTTGTATGTTCAACATATCATTCCTGCTGGCTTCCTGAAAGTATTGGTTTAAGTGACAGGTAGAATCTATGTTAGCCTAGCTTACACACTTCAAAATGGAAATCTAGATGACAAGGAGGTAAGCTCCTTAAAGGACTTTGTCTTTTTTACTTTTGTATGCTCTAGTAGGCACTTAGGAAACATTTGTGGAATGAAAGCATGTGAGTGGACAGTTGCTTTCAAATATTTACTCAATAAAGTGAAATGACTTGTTCATTTTTGTAACCCCTTTGCTAGGCATTGAATTTGTCACTTCCTCTGTTCTCCTAAATCACTTAAACATTTTTCTAAATTCCAAAAATTTGTTTACATCTTTTGTTTGTCTCCTTTCCTAATCTCTTTGTCCTTTTTTTTTATTCCTTTAGTCTTTTCTTTTTTTTCTCCTCTCTCGGCCACTGTTTTTCCTTTAGTCTTCATTGTCATCTTTTTCTTTTTTCTTTCTTTTTTTTTTTTTTTTTTGTGGTACTCGGGCCTCTCACTGCTGTGGCCTCTCCCGCCGCGGAGCACAGGCTCCAGACATGCAGGCCCAGTGGCCATGGCCCATGGGCCCAGCCGCTCCGCGGCATGTGGGACCTTCCTGGACTGGGGCACGAACCCGTGTCCCCTGCATCGGCAGGCGGACTCTCAACCACTGTGCCTCCAGGGAAGCCCATCATCTTTTTCTTTTAAAAAATGATTTTAGGGCTTCCCTGGTGGCGCAGTGGTTGCGCGTCCGCCTGCCGATGCAGGGGAACCGGGTTCGCGCCCCGGTTTGGGAGGATCCCACATGCCGCAGAGCGGCTGGGCCTGTGAGCCATGGCCGCTGAGCCTGCGCGTCCGGAGCCTGTGCTCCGCAACGGGAGAGGCCACAACAGTGTGAGGCCCGCGTACCACAAAAAAAAATAAATAAAAAAAAAAAATGATTTTACTGTTGTTTTAGAGTTGGTTAGGGAGAGAATCACATATGACTAGTCCACTACCCATCTATTCACATTTATTCAGTTAATCTTATTTTATTTATTTATTTATTTAGGCTGTGTTGGGTCTTCATTGCTGCATGCGGGCTTTCTCTAGTTGCGGCAAGCCGGGGCTACTCTTTGTTGCGGTGTGCGGGCTTCTCATTGCGGTGGCTTCTCTTGTTGTGGAGCTCTAGGTGCGTGGGCTTCAGTAGTTGCAGCACGTGGGCTCAGTAGTTGCAGCTCATGGGCTCTAGAGCTCAGGCTAAGTAGTTGTGGTTCACGGGCCTAGTTGCTCCGCAGCATGTGGCATCTTCCCAGACCAGGGCTCGAACCCATGTCCCCTGCATTGGCAGGTGATTCTTAACCACTGCGCCACCAGGGAAGTCCCTATTCAGTTAATTTTATTAAAAAATTAAAAAAAAAACTATTTATTTATTAATTTGGCTGAGCCAGGTCTTAGTTGCAGCATGCAGGATCTTCACTGCTGCATGCAGGATCTTTAGTTGCGGCATGCAGGATCTAGTTCCCTGACCGGGGATCGAACCCAGGCCCCCTGCATTGGGAGCGCAGAGTCTTAACTGCTGGGCCACCAGGGAAGTCCCTATTCAGTTAATTTTAATATACGCATTTCCCCAGTTAACCAACATCCTTCTAAATGACTGCTTGATATTTCATTGAGAGACCATACCTTAAACTTTTTCTAGCTCCTGTTGTTGGAAACTTGGATGTTGCTATTACTGTTTAAATAAACCATGATAAAAATTTTGGTGCATGAAACTTTTTCTAAATTTCAGGTTATTTCCTTAGAAGCAATATTTAGATATATCTTCTGAGGCATAGGCTATGAACATTTAAAAAGCTATTGATTATAAAAGTTATACATGTTCATTGTAGAACATTTGAAGAATATAGAAATATTATATAGAAGATAATTAAAGTTAGCTATAATCTTACAATCTGTGATAACCAGTCCTTTAACATCTTGGTGAATTCCTTTCTAGAGGTATAATATCTATCTATCCATGTATCTTATGCATTTTAAAAACCAGTTGGGATGTGTATTAGGCCTCTTTCCAAAGAGATTGTACTGTTTTATATTTCCATGGACAAAGTGTGTGAATTCATTGCACACTTGATAGGATTAGGGATGCATTCATTCATCATTAATTCAATAAATAAATATTAGAGTGAAACTCTTGTCTCCATACCTACAATTAACCTCCTTCCATTTTTTCTTGAATTCAGTTACGATATTGAACCCACTAGTCCTCTAGAATTATACCTTGTGACCATCTGTCTCCACATTGCTAAATCTAGTGGTCATTCCTCATTTCACATGATCTGTCAGCAACTTTGCCACAGTTGATTACTTCCTTGTTCTTGAAACCATTTTTCCATTTGCTTCCAGGACATCACATTCTCCTAGTTCTTCTCCTATATCAGGGTCTCCTAATCTCCCTTCCTCTCAATGTTAGAATGTTCCAGGCTCACACCTTGGTCATCACCTTTAAAAAAAAATCTTTGTGGGAGCTCCCTGGTGGCCCAGTAGTTAGGATTCTGGGCTTTCAGGGCTTTTACCATCGTGGCCTGGGTTCAGTCCCTGGTTGGGGAACCGAGATCCTGCAAGCTGCGTGGTGTGGCCAAAACAACAAAAAACTTTTATTTCCTTGGCTCATTTAGTCTCTTACACTGTTGACTTCCAAATTTATACCTCTAGCTTTGGCCTTTTCTCTGAATCTGGACTCATATTCGGTTATCTACACAATATCTCCAGTTGGATATCTAATAGGATTTCAAATTTGACCTGTCCAAAACTGAGCTGTGATCTCCTACAGCCCCTAAGCCTCCAACTTCCCACCCACCCCCTGGGAGTGAGCAGTGGTATAGTGGTCATGTTGTGGTTGCCTTGCTTTGGCTTACTTAATTGCTTGTGTGAGGAGCTACAGAAGTGGCTCAGAATCAGAGGACAGTTAAGGCCCTGTGTTTTGACATACTCAGTAGAGGTGTGTCGAGATACTTAGGGCCCATGGTGGATATTAAGTGATCTTCTTCCTCCTCCCCCATTACCTTTCTGATTTCATTTTCTATTATTGTTCCTCTCTATCACTTCTCTTTAGTCCTAATATCTTCTTGCTATCCGTCTATCCCTCAAACACCCTGGGAAAGCTCCCATCTGAGGGCCTTTTCCTGTAATATTCTTCTCCCAGATATGACTTATTCCCTCAACTCTTCTAAGTCTTACGTAAATGCCACCTTTTCAGTGAGCCCTTAACCACACTATTAAAGCTTGTAACCCTTCCCAATTCTACTAGTTTCTTTCCTGCATTATTTCTGTAGCACTTAGTCATCATATAACATGTTATATGTTTTACTTATTTAATTTTTCTCTTCTCCCTACCCCCAGACTAGAATACTATATAAGCTTCAGGGAGACATTGATTTTTATCTGTTTTGTTCACTGCTGTATCCTCTAGCATCTAGAAGAGTGCCTGAAATGTGGTAGGGGTGACTTTGAGTGTTAAGAACATATTATAATGTTATTTAAAAAGCAAATGCAGCAATACCTTGCGTTCTTCCTTTCTAACCTGGACCTGGCAGAATGGCTCCTGCAAAGAAGGGTGGCAAGAAGAAGAAGGACCATTCTGCCATCAGCGAGGTGGTGTCCAGTGAATAAAATATGTCATTGCCATTCACAAGCGCATCCATGGAGTGAGCTTCAAAAGGAGTGCCCTGGGAATTCCCTGGAGTGGTTAAGACTCCGCTTCTACTGCAGTGGGCATGGGTTCGATCCCGGCAGGCACTCAGAGAGATCTAGAAATTTTCCATGAAAGAGATGGGAACTCTAGATGTGTGCATTGACACCAGGCTCACCACACTCTGTGGGCCAAAGGAATAAGGAATGTTGCATACTATATCCATGTGTGTTTGTCCAGAAAATGTAATGAGGTTGAAGATTCATCATACAAGCTCTGTACATTGGTTACCTATGTACCTGCCTATGTACCTGTCACTACTTTAAAAAATCTACAGTCAATGTGGATGAGAACTAACTGCTGGTTGTCAAATAATGTTACAAAACAACAACAACAGAAAGTTAATGGCAATCTTAGAACATGAATAGGAATATATCTAGAATGGTAATTCTTAATTTGGGGGGCCCAAGGACAGCTTTAAAAATTTTATGAAGGTTATATGGATTGCCTCATTATAAAAAAAGTTAATAGGTCTCAATTGAACTTCCTAAATTGCTAGTTATGTTGAACATTTTCAGTGGTTTTAAGTAATAGCTCACTTTTTTCTTTAGTAAATTTCCTGATTTTTCCATTTATTTATCAAGTTATATATTTATAGGCATGTGTGTAGTTAATATATTTACGTGTTATTTTATTTTCTATGTTGTTTGTCTTAGTTTACAGAAATTTAAAAATTTTATGCAGTCAAACCTGTGTTTTCATTGTATTTGTTTGTTTCTAAGCTTAGAAAATTATCCCATCTTCTTCTTTTCCTCCTTCCTGCCCAGAAATTTGATAAATATCACTTTTATTTTGTTCTAGCTTCTTCCTAAAATAATGAAAGGGTGTGTAGAGACCATAGAGTTTAGGAAATCATAGGCATATGGTTGGTAACTTAGGGCACGGGAGTGGAAGAGATTGTTCAGGAAGTGTGTTTAGCTGAATAGAGAAAAGGAGAAGGGGAGCTCTGCAGAGGATCAACATGTAGGTAATTTGCAAAAGACGAGAGTTAAGTAAAGGAGACTAAGAAGGAAGTCAGTGGTAGGAGAATGAGAGAGGGACATAGTAGAGCCCAGGGGTGAAGCCAGGTTTTAGGAAGGGTAAAATGGTCAGTGGTGTCAAATACCTTAGAACAAAGGCCAAAAACTTAAGGATAAGAACTGAAGAGTGGTTATTGAGTTTGGCCACTAGGAATTCATTGGTGACTTTTAATAAGGAATGTTTTAGTGGAGAGATGAAAGTGCGGTACAAGTGCCTGCAGTTGTAGACCTTAAGAGTTTATCAGGGAGAGGAGGGAGGGAGAGTGGGTCACAGCTTCTGGACAGGTAGGGTTGAGGATTTTTTTTTTTTTTCTTTTTTTTAGGAAGGGAAGACTTGAACATATTTATAGAATGAGGAGAGGTAGTTAGAGGAAAGGCAGATATTGTGGGTGAGAAAAAGGAGTTAATTGAAGGTTCTGTTGGGGGTTCTAGGCTTAAGAGTTTCAGTGTGGATTAGTTTTATTTTATTTTATTTATTTTTATTTTTATTTTTTTTTAAATTAATTAATTTTATTTTATTTATTTTATTTTTTTTGGCTGCGTTGGGTCTTCGTTGCTGCATGTAGGTTTTTCTCTGGTGGTGGTGATCAGGGGCTACTCTTCGTTGCGGTGCACAGGCTTCCCTTTGCAGTGACTTCTCTTGTTGTGGAGCACGGGCTCTAGGCATGCGGGCTTCAGTAGTTGTGGCACACAGGCCCAGTAGTTGTGGCTCGCAGGCTCTAGAGCGCAGGCTCAGTAGTTGTGGCACACAGGCTTAGTTGCTCTGTGGCATGAGGGCTCTTCCCAGACCAGGGCTGTGGATTAGTTTTAGAAAGGAGAGATAGATACCTTTTCCTTTAAGATGGATAGGAAGGAGGTAAGAATGGTTGAGGACAAAGGAATAGGAGAGAGAGGAGAAAATTTGGAGATGATGGGGCCTGATTGCCACATTTTACTATGGGATTTATGATCAGTGAACGACCTAGGCTTTAGTTGTCTCGCTGTAGAAGAACATTAATGCTTGCCTTGCCTGTTTTCATAGACTTGGTGTGAGTTATAAATGAAACAAGTATATGTTAAAATGCTTTAGAAACTTAAAATGCTATGAAATCTGTAGCCTATTAGTAGTCGTGTTGGAGAAAGCCATTTGCTTTGTATAGTTTACTATGTCAGAATGCTCCAGATAGCAAGAAGGTGCAGAGAATTCTGGTATGTTTGGACCATAATGTTTGGTCTCTGAGTCTTCATCTTTTATCTGGAAAGGTTTCTTTACAAGTCAGGAATGCATTTTAAGTAAGTACTGCTGCTGACATTAGCACCTGAAATCATTTAAAACGTTGATGGTGGGAATAATTAAGGGAAAATGTGTGGGAAGAAATCTGCTTAGAAAAAGTAAAGTGAATCTTCTGTGGTTTAAATTTGTCATGAGATGGCAGTAATTCTACATTCTCATGTGTGTCTTCTGCTAGTTCACTTCTCATAACTTTTGATAAACTAAACTTCAGGTTTATTTGTGAACTCTTAATCATTTGGTGCCGCAGACTGATTTATGCTTAGCTCTTTTCCTTTATATGTGTCCTCATGACACACAGGTATAGTTTTGTTTTTGTTTTTTTTTCATAGAAAAGGAATCTCTGTGGCCTTTTATTATCGTCATGAGTAGCAAGTTATTACAACAGTTTAATGATGGAGTTAATCAAAATTTCTCTGTTAACACATTGAAGGCTTTCAATCAAATATATAACTTTGCTGAAACAAAGAAATGTTCCCAGTATAAACTGGACGGTACTGATAAATTAGTGCTTTGCCCTCTTCAACATCGGATTCAAAATGGTGATTGTTTTTCCGAGCTTCAGCCACAAAGAACTCTGCTAAATAAAACGCAGCCCTCACAGCATTAGGCGCATGGGAAATGCCTTTTAATTTTCCCCACTCATAAGGAGCTTTCTCTGGATGCCACTGGACACCATATACTGGATACTGGACCAAGGCAGGTCCCCCACGTGGGAAAATAGTCTCCATTACCAAAACCCTGTATGGCCAGCTTGTAAAATATTTTGGCCACGTGGGTGTAACCTGACTTCATGAGGTTAACACTTCCTCCAGGGAAAAGGATCCCATTAATAGATTTGAAAAGCTTTTCATACTCTTCATCTTTAAGATCAAGCCTTATGCGTACAACTCTCGCACCTGCGGACTCCAGATACTTTACATAGGATGCAGCAATACAGTATTTTCCCAGGATTTTCATGTTCTCTCTATGGCACCTTTGCATTAATATTCCGATGATGGGCTTCTTGGAGGTGGGGGCGGGAGGAGCGGACAGCCCAAGGCTCGCCGCCCCGCGCAGGACCAGGCCCAGCACTCTCAGCAGAAGACCCAAGCTCGCCATCGCGCTCGCTGCCTCCCGTCGCCTTTCAAAGGCACTGCCGGCGCGCAGCCAAGTGAGTCAACCGCGGACTCCTGGCCGATCCGGGGCTCAGCGACAGGTATAGTTTTTATCATACGTGGTACTTAGTAAAAAATACAAAAAAGGTTTGTGTTGTGCTTTTCTTTGCACTCTAGATTCCTTTAGAATTTTCATTACTGTGCCTTTGCTTATCATTGGTCCTGGTTTTCTGTTTATGATTTTTGGTGCTGAGGATGACTGGAGAAAATCATGTAATTGAACTGATTGTTCCATTACTGATATGTGCTGCTTAGTCTAATTTGGTTCGTGATGTTATAGTTAATTACCATGAATGTTTCATGGGCTGTTGACTCATACTCATTCTCCAGATAGAAAAATGCATGATGTTGTTTCATTTTGTACCCTTATTCATTTATTCAAATATATTTGAGTGTCTACTGTGTGCTACCCAATGTGTTAATGAGTAGAAAAATTCAAGAGGGAGACAGTAACAGTGTCAAATACAGTACATTGGTATAAAAAAATAAAGACAGGAAAAATGTTCATTTGATTTGGTGATTAAGAAGTCATGGTGACCTTAAAAGCAGTTTCAGTAGGGGGTTAAGGGTAGAATCCCCCTCACAGTAGGTGGAAGAGTAAATGGCAGGTGATAAAGGAGGAAGGGAAGAAGAGGATAGAGAGAGGAGAAGGGGAAGGAGCAAGGGGATGAGAGGAGAAATAGAGAGAAGAGAAGTGAGGGGGGAAAAGGGAGAAGGAAGAGGGGGAGAGTTGGGGGAAAAGAGGAATGGGAGAGGGAAGGGGGAGAGGGAAGGAGAGAGAGAAAAAGAGAATAACTTCTTTTTGAGAAGGTGTGCTGAGAAGAGGAAGAGACTGGATGGGAGCCAGGAAGGGCTTTCTTTTTAGGATAAGACCTGACCTTGTATCTGTGGTGAGGGGAAAGGTGCCATTGGGGAAGGAGAGGTTGAAGATTTAAAATATAGTATGGCTGGTAGGGCAGGGTGTTGAAGGAGGTATGAAGGGCATGGGAGTCACAGTGTGGATCAAGGGTACAGGTAGATGGGCTGGCTTTGAACAGGAGGGACATCTCATTTCCTGTGAGTGAAATAAAGATAGGTAAGGAGAAGTATGAATATAAATAAGATTACAGGTAGGGATATGGGGTGGAGGGAGGGCATGCCTGATAACTTATGTATCTCTATAAGATCAGATTTCAATCTCTCTGGTTGAGAGTGAAGGGTCTGGGCAGGGAGTGACTGGCGGGCTTGAGTTGAGAAAATGATTGAAAGAGTTGTTGAGGGGCATGGAAAAGGGAATGTATGAAATTTATTTTAAAGGAGTAAGGTTGGAGACTTTATAGTGGTATCAGTATATCTAGTGGGGTTTTTCTTTAGAGTAGCTCAGTTTTCCAGAAACAGTGTTGACCTGGAGCTGTGGTGTTGTGGTCAGGTTCAGAGAAAGGGGTGCAAATCTGAAGTTGCTGCTAAGAGATTTAGATGTCCAACCATAGGATCTGGGTTGGGAGGAATCAGGATTTGAGGGACAAGAGGTTTCTGTAAAGTCGTAAGTAAAGTCAGAGTAAGATTTTGGTGAGCTACTGGAGTAATCAAGGGAGAACAGTTTTAAATGATGGCAAGATTCAGAGGAAAGAGCTGAAGAATAGATGCCTAAAATAGAGTTGAGCTAAGAATCTTTGGAACTAAAGAGACCTATGAACTCTAATGTACAGTAATTGGATGGGTAATCTTCATGGACATTGAAATCTCCCAAGATTGTAATAGAAGATTTAGTAGAGAAGAATACTCTGAACTGGGCTCCCCTGGTCTTCAGTGAAGGAGGAAGGTATGACTAAGGGATCAGAAGATGATGGTGATGAGGGGAAGATATATCTTGAAGGTGGGGACATAAAGGAGGATGATCATGATCTGGAAGCTACTGTAGAAAGGCAAGTGAATGGCAACCACTTCTGGCTCTGGGGGGTGGTATGGATTACAGTAAAAGGAGAGAACTGTAGAAAGTCTTTAGGGGAAAGCCAGATTTAAGTCAGGGTAAACAAGTAGAAGGATGCGTTAATTTTTCTATTATAAAATGTGCTAGAATTTTTGTAAATATTAAAAGAGAAATGTGAACTGCAGATTTTTGGGGAGCTTCTATACAAATTAAAAGACTTGGTTGCAAGTGATAGAAAACCCAACCCAAACTGGCTTAAAAAGAGAATAATTTGTCTTATGTTATTGAAAAGTCCAGGGAAAGCACTGGCTTCCCGCATGGCTTTTGTAGTTTATATGATGTCACCGGAACCTATTCTGCTTCCTTCTCTGAACTCAGATCTGCTCTCCACTGTGTGTTGATTTGATATTTAGGTTTCATAGGGCAACAGGGTGGCTGAAATAACTCCATTTGCTGCCCTTCCAGTTCAAGTACAGTAGGAAGAACTCTTCATCTAAAGTCCTGAGCTTGACTGTCATTGACCAGGAGAGCCATGTGTCCATCTTTGATTCAGTTATAGCCAGGGGAATGTAATGTCTTGATTTACTTGTGTCTAGGTCAGTAGTAGTTATGGGTTAGGATCAGTATCTCTCTCACTGCTTTGGACCTCTTTATGTACAGTGGAATAGTCTTATATCTCTGAATTTTCCTTTGTGTCTAGATTGCTTCTGTCTTAGAACAATCTGGATATCTGAGGCTTTGTTCATTTAGTATTTCTACAATAAATTCTATGAGTACTGAGTTTTGTAAAAGGCACAGTTCCAGGTATTTTTGGCAATTCTAAGTTGAATAAACCTAGTCTTTGCTTTCAAGGAGGTGACTGCTTATAGGAGGGTTATTAGTGTATGTTAGGCTTCTTTCTATTACAAGTAATGAAGAGATATTTGGGTTTCTTTAAGAACTGGATGTTCATTGCACAGGTCCATGTGGTAAAAGGGAGCCTGGAATCCCACAGTGATCCAGGAAGGGCAGTGTTGATCCAGGTCTCAGGGAGACTGGGATATAGCTAGGGAACTGGAAGGATCCACTGAAGCTGTAGAGTAGGTTTTCTTATAGCCTTTTCAGCATGAGAATTTGTCATCATTCTCCCCCTGCATTAGGGTTTCTTTTTTTTTTTTTTTTTCGATTAAAAAATACTTTTAAAATTGAGGTATAGTTGATGTGCAATATTATGTAAGTTTCAGGCGTACAAAATAGTGATTCACAATATTTATAGGTTATTTTCCATTTATAGTTATAAAATATTGGCTATATTCCTTGTGCTGTACAATATATCCTTGTAGCTTAGTTATTTTTATTTATTTATTTTTTTGGTGGTATGCGGGCCTCCCCCCATCGCGGCCCCTCCCATTGCGGGGCACAGGCTCCGGACGCGCAGGCCCAGCGGCCACGGCCCACGGGCCCAGCCACTCCGCGGCACGCGGGACCCTCCCAGACCGGGGCGCGAACCCGGCTGCCCTGCATCGGCAGGCGGACGCGCAACCACTGCGCCACCAGGGAAGCCCAGCTTAGTTATTTTATACATAGTATTTTGTACTTCTTATTTCTCTACCCCTATTTTACCCCTCCCTGCTTCCCTCTCTGCACTGGTAAGCACTAGTTTGTGCACTATATCTATGAGTCTGTTTCTTTTTTGTTATATTCACTAGTTTTATTTTTTAGATTCCACATATAAGTGAGATCATACAGTATTTGGCTTTCTTTGTCTGACTTACTTCACTTAGCATAATCCCCTCCAAGTCCATCAATATTGTTGCAAATGGTAAAGTTTCATTCTTTTTTATGGCTGAGTAGTATTTTTT
>NC_041224.1:96885578-96896145 GCF_002837175.3 Physeter macrocephalus | reverse complement strand
CTTAGTTGCAGCAGGCGGACTCCTTAGTTGCAGCAGGCGGACTCCTTAGTTGCAGCAGGCAGGCTCCTTAGTTGTGGCACTGGGCTCCTTAGTTGTGGCATACATGTGGGATCTAGTTCCCTGACCAGGGATCGAACCTGGGCCCCCTGCATTGGGAGCATGGAGTCTTATCCACTGTGCCACCAGGTAAGTCCCTGTGGCTGAATAGTATTTTTTATATATATATATATGTGTGAGTGTGTGTGTTTGTGTGTGTATATAGCCTTTTCAGCATGTGTGTGTGTACAAGCACACACTACATCTTCTTTATCCACTCATTCCATATTTTGGCAATTGTAAATAATGCTGCTGTGAACATGGGGGTGCATGTATCTTTTTGAATTAGTATTTTTGTTTTTTTTTTGGATATATACCTGGGAGTGAAATTGCTTGTTCATATGGTAGTTCTTTTTTAGTTTTTTGACAAACTGCCATACTGTTTCCCTTTATGGGTCATATCATTTGTGAATATTTCCTCCCATTGAATAGGTTGTCTTTTTGTTTTGTTAATCGTTTCCTTTGCTGTGCAAACACTTTTAAGTTTCATTAGGTCTCATTTGTTTATTTTTTCTCTTGTTTGCTTTAGGAGACAGATTCAAAAAAATATTGCAGTGATTTATGTCAAAGAGTGTTCCACCTATGTTTTCTTCTAGGAGTTTTATGGTTTCTGGTCTTATATTTAGGTCTTTAGTCCATTTTGATTTTATTTTTCTATATGGTGTTAGAAAATATTCTGGGACTTCCCTGGTGGCACAGTGGTTAAGAATCTGCCTCAGGACTTCCCTGGTGGAGCAGTGATTATGAATCCGCCTGCCAATGCACGGGACACGGATTCAAGCCCTGGTCTGGGAAGATCCCACATGCTGCAGAGCAGCTAAGCCCATGCTCTACAACTACTGAGCCTGCACTCTAGAGCCCACAAGCCACAACTACTGAAGCCCGCACACCTAGAGCCCGTGCTCCACAACAAGAGAAGCCACCGCAGTGAGAAGCCTGTGCACTGCAACAAAGAGTAGCCCCTGCTTGCTGCAACTAGAGAAAGCCCATGAGTAGCAATGAAGACCCAATGCAGCCAAAAAAAATAAAGAAAGAAAATGTTCTAATTTCATTCTTTTACATGTAGCTGTCCAGTTTTCTCCCACTGCATTGGGGTTTCTTAATGCCTTTTTTTGGTCTCTGGTCATACCATTCCTATCATACAATTGCTGATTTCACCCTCCTCTTTGTATATGTTTTTTCTTACCTTACGGTTTCATCTCATGTATGGTCTCTGCTATCTTACGGCTTCTCCAGCAATGTTTTAGTTTCTGTTCCGGCTTCCCAACTACATAAATATCTCCTACCACTTTCCATTTAGTTGAGAGTGAGAATGCATTTGTACATCTGAGAGAGAGAATCTGTCTTGTTATTTCTGTTGAGCTTAGCTCTTTAGCAAGCTCTTCCTTGTAGGCTGATGGTGAGGCAGTAGGACTGGTGACCTTTGGGTTAGGTGCATCCACCCTATCTAAGTAGCTAAGCCCAAGGGCCAGGGTCATGTGGTACTTACATGGAGATTAGTGTCATGTGTTACTTACAGGGAGATTAAGGAGCTGTGAGGTGGTTAGAGGCCACCTCACAGCTCCTTAATATGCAAGGGGCTGTTGGTAGAGCTTTTACCTTGAGGGAGAATTCTGTTGAATTTGTCCAGCATGGTGAGAACTAGATTTCTATGCACCAAAAGAGAATGACAAACCAAATTCTTTGGCATTTAGAAGAAGGCCAATGTTTATTTTACACAGCAAGGGCATCAAGACAGGCTCCATGAAAGCACTTTTAAGAAGGAAGAGGATTTCAGGAGGGAATTAGGGAGAATGATGCTGATGAATTTATGGACTGCAACAGCAGGAAGGAGGTGCTAAGGCAGTGGCAGATGTAAATGCAAAAGGTTCAGGTAAAAAAAAAAAAAAAGTGTGGGGCATATTTAGTCCAGCACACAGCAGAAGTGAAAAAGCCAAATTCAGAGTATTGAGGTCTTTTATTCTAAGTTAAAAAATATAGGTACAACTTGGTGCTCATTGTTTAATTGTCTTGAAGTTCTCACTGATCTTAAAATCACTATGAGAATTTACAGGTGAGTGAAGTTTAGTGCAGAGAAGTGAAATAATTTTTTTCTTGTAGTTGAGAAAGGATTACACATCATTTGCATCTTAATTTTGTGACATTAGTACTCTTGTTCAGCATTTATTTGTAAGAGTTTACTCTGTGATTTTAAAAAAAGTTTTGAGATACAATTCACATACCATAAAATTCACCCAGTTATACAGTTCACTGTTTTTTTTTGTGTAGTCACAGTTATGCACCCGTCATCCACCACAGTCAATCTTAGAACATTTTCATCACCCTAACAAGAAACCTTGTACCTATTAGCAGCCACTCCCCATTTCCCCCCAGCTTCCTCAGCTGTAGGCAACCAGTCTACTTTGTATATCTGTGGATTCATGCAATGAGGTCCTTTATGACTGACTTCTTCCGTTTATCATGTTTTCAGGGTGATCCATGATGTAGCATGTATTGATACTTCATTCCTTTTTGTGGTTGATGGATGTTTGGATTGTTTCCCCCTTTTGGCTACTATGAATAATGCTGGTATGAACATTCATGTACTTGTTTTTCTTTTTTGTGAACATATTTTTTTCATTTTTCTTCGGTATATTTATATAGTAGTGGAATTACTGGGTCATAGGTTAACTCTGTTTAATCTTTTGAGAAACTGCCAAACTGTTTTCCAAAGCACCTGTACCATTTTACATTCCCACCAACAGAGTCTGAGAGTTTGTTTCTTCACATCCTTGCCAACATTTGTTATTATCTATCTTTTTTTTTTTTTTTTTTTTTTGCGATACGTGGGCCTCTCACTGTTGTGGCCTCTCCCGTTGCGGAGCACAGGCTCCGGACACGCAGGCTCAACGGCCATGGCTCACGGGCCCAGCCGCTCCACGGCATGTGGGATCTTCCCGGACCGGGGTACGAACCCGTGTCCCCCACATCGGCAGGCGGATTCTCAACCACTGTGCCACCAGGGAAGCCCCATTGAACTATTTTGAGTTACTTTTGCGTATGGTGTGAGGTAGTTGGAATGGTCCAACTTCATTCTTTTGCATGTGTAGGTCTAGTTGTACCAGCGCCATTTGTTGGTCTGTAGTATTAATAAAGTGTTTCTTCATTCTTTGTGTAATAGGACATTTCTTCATAATTTATAAATTGGTCAAAGCTCCCATTCAAAATATTATCATATAAAGGGAATATAAAACTTTTCATTATTGGAATATTAGAGTTGAAAGGTCCCATAGGGATTTTCTTTAATCCCCCTCTTTTTATAAATATGGAAGCAGAGACCTGGGGAAGCTAATTGATGTCCAAGGTTGTATAGCTAATCAGTTAGAGCTAATGCTTTAACATAGAGGTTGGCAAACTTTTTCTGTAAGGACCAGATAGTAAATATTTTAGGCTTTGTGGGCCAAGGGGCAAAATAAGATATTATGTAGGTACTTAAAAAACAGGAAAAAAACCAATAATAATTGAGTATCTATTTTTTGGTAATACCTATCTACTGAGGAGAAGAATGTATTTCATTTTTTGGAGGACAACATTTTGTTTAGTTGAGATTAGTATTCAAAGTTAGTATTCCTTAGTATCAAAATTGATTGCAAATGTTCATCTGTTATTGATAATATGTTTGAGGTTTTGTGTGTTTCATATTTGAAAATACATAGAAAGTTACTGCCAAATACTGATATCATTCCACAAGTGTATGTTTCTAATTGAGCTTGTTCATTAGTTGGAAAGCACAGAATTCTGTTAGATTTTTCTCCTGATACTTGCCATTTAATATTAATTACAGATTAGTTACTTCTGATTTAAAGCTACGTGGAAGCTCCTCAACTGCACAGGTAAATGGATTTCGTAATAGGGGAATATCCTTTCATTTGTATCAAGGTCTGAAAAACTCTACTGGAACAGTAGTTTGAACTCAGAAAATATATGTACTACAAATTTGTATAAGAACGGACATCTTTTCTTTTCCACTTTTTTTCTTTCAGTGTTATTGAGGTATAATTGGCATACAGCACTGTATAAGTTTTAAGATGAGAGTATAATGACTTGACTTACATATATGCGAAGTGATTATCACAAGTTTAGTTAACATTCATCATCTCATATAGATACTAAAAAAATTAAATAGTTTTTTTTCCCTTGTGGTAAGAACTTTTAGGATTTACTCTCTTAGCAACTTTAAATATACCATACACCACAACTAGAGAGAACCCTGCACACCGCAACAAAGAGCCCGCACACTGCAATGAAAGATCCCGCATGCCGCAACAAAGATCCCGTGTGCTGCAACTAAGACCCAATGCAGCCAAATAAATAAATATAAAAAAAATATATATATATATACCATACAACAGTGTTAACTATAGTCATCATGTTGTGCATTACATTCCCAGTATTTATTTATTTTATAACTGGAAGTTTGTACCTTTTGACCATCTTCCTCCAATCCTCCCTCCCACCCTACCCCCTGGCCCCCTGCCTCTGGTAACCACAAATCTGATCTTTTTCTATGAGGGTTTTTTTCCCTTCAAGATTCCACATATAAGTGAAATCATACAGAATTTGTCTTTCTGTATGACTTATTTCATGTACCATAATGCCCTCAAGATCCATCCATGGCAGGATTTCCTTCTTTTTTAAGGCCGAATAGTATTCTATTGTGTGTGTATGTATATATATCTCACATTTTCTTTATCCATTCATCTGTTGATGGACAGTTAGGTTGTTTCCATGATGTCTTGGCTATTATAAGTAATGACATGGCGGGTGGTGGTGGTGGTGATGGTGGTGGTGCAGATATCTTTTCAACATAATGATTTTATTTTCTTCAGATATATGCCCAGAAGTGGAATTGCTGGATCATATGGTAGTTCTGTTTTTAATTATTTGAAGAACCTGCATACTGATTACATAGTGGCTGTGCCAATTTACAATCCCACCTATCGGTGCACAAGTTTTCCTTTTTCTCCACATCTTTGCCAACATTTGTTATCTCTTGTCTTTTTTTAAAATAAATTTATTTATTTACTTATTTATATTTTTTATTTTTGGCCGTGTTGGGTCTTCGTTGCTGCGCACGGGCTTTCTCTAGTTGCGGTGAGCGGGGGCTACTCTTTATTGTGGTGCGTGGGCTTTTCATTGAGGTGGCTTCTCTTGTTGAGGAGCACGGGCTCTAGGTGCACGGGCTTCAGTAGTTGTGGCTCGCGGGCTCTAGAGCGCAGGCTCAGTAGTTGTGGCACACGGGCTTAGTTGCTCCGTGGCATGTGGGATCGTCCCGGACCAGGGCTCGAACCCGTGTCCCCTGCGTTGGCAGGAGGATTCTTAACCACTGTGCCACCAGGGAAGTCCACCTCTTGTCTTTTTGATGTTAGATGATAGCCGTTCTAACAGGTGTGAGGTGATATCTCTGGGAGTGGACACGTTGCATATTCTTTTAACTCTTGATGGCATGGGATATGTATGTAGCGTGACATTATTTGTGATTCAAACTGTGTTAGTTTTTATTGAGACGGCTTCGTTGCAGTTTAAGTTTTGCATGTAATCACTGTTTGCCTCTTGATTTTAGGTTGAATTCATTGAGAAACATTATCAGGTCTATAGGAAAACCTAATTTACAAAGCTGTTCGTTTTTCAAGAATAGTTGTTTAGGGCAGTTCTTCTTATTCAGAAAAATTTCAGCTCAAAAAAATTGCAATAAAACTTTACCACTGTTAAGCCTGGTAACTTCTTAGTGGTAGGGCAAATCAGGATATTCACTTCTATTTCTGACAAAAATTCATGAAATCAAGGATGGTTTAAGTACATGAGAGGGAAGTTAGCCTCTGACACTACTAGTTGAATAAAATATGATGGATTCAGTTATTTTCTGCAAAGTATCTTCCGATGAATAATGCAGTGAATAACTGTAGGCTTTAAACTTCCTAAATTTTCATAAACTTTGTAAATTTGTCCAGTTAAGCCCTTTCCTGCCCACATGTATTTTTACCACCATCACTTTTAATGCATCCTAGCAGATTCCACTTCAGGTTGCACTGAATTAGTGTTTTCCCAGTTTCTTTGAAAATATTCTTGCCTATTGTTTCATGCAGATTATTCATACAGGCTAATTATTATGATTCATCAAGAGCCAAGGAAAACACTCAAAATCATTTGCTTTGATATTGTATATGTTTCTAAATTGATGAATAAAATAGCTTTTTATTGATATTGTTACCAATGTCTTCAACTCCTTGCCAAAAGGCTTATATTCTCAAATAAATTTATTTTCTCTAGACACATTTCTTTGGCTGCTATAGTTAAACTTGATTTAATTAACTCACCATTGGTAAAAGGCTTTCCTTGCTTAGCTAACAAATGAGCCACTCAGCAGCTTACTTTGGTTGCATCCTCATTTTTTTTGTGTGAAGAAATTCAGCTGTGAAGGGATCTTCTCTTCAAGTTTTCTAATTTTTCTGATTGTGTTTTTCCAATTGGAAATACTGTGATGAGTGCTTAGTCTGGTAATGTTGATGTATATTGTATTCTTTCAGCACAGCTGTAGTGTCATTGCATAATAAACCTAATGCTTTGTCAATCTAATTTGATAACAAGATTATCTACAGTCCATTATATCTTAAAAGTATGATATTTGAAGCTCACTTTTATCTTCTTGTTTTGACTTAAAGGGTATGCACTAGTAATATAAAATACAATGTATAGGGATAACTTAGTGCTTGAAAAGCTGTCATTACAATTGCATTACTGTAATTTGTAGTGCTCTGAGCAGCATTGCAAAACCATTAGAGTGCCATATGTGGTCTCTTATAAATACTGAAATCTGTCATTTTAAAAGCAGCCGTAGACAATGTGTAAATAAATAAGTTTTAATAAAGTTTTATTTATGGACACTTAAAATTGAATTGTATATAACCTTCACATCATAAAACATTCCTCTTTTGATTTGTTTTTCCAACCATTTAAAAGTATAAAAACCATTCTTAGCTCATGGGCTGTACAAAAACAGGCAGAGGGCCCTAGTTGGCCTGTGGGCTGTAATATTTTGCCAACTTCTCCCTTAACCTGAAAGAGTAAGTCTACTGGGAGGAAAATCGTGCTTGATGGAGGCAGGTCTGTGAGGAAAATCATTCTGGATGGTGTTTTGACAACCCTTAAATCATACTACTGGTTAATGTCAGGATTAATACCATCGTAGAAAAAGAGAAAAAGTAAAGAGAGAGATCGGGAGTTTATGTAGTTTGGTTTTTATTTATTTAAAGAAAGATTTGTACAATTGTGTGTGTGTGTGTGTGTGTGTGTGTGTGTACTGCCTGAAGAGCTCTTAGATTTTGGAGTTTCTAACCTAGATCTTTTATGTGAAAAATATATATGAATATGAACTTTCTTTCCCCTTAAGAAAAGTGTGTTTATTAAGACTTATGGGGCTTCCCTGGTGGCGCAGCGGTTGCGCGTCCGCCTGCCGATGCAGGGGAACCGGGTTCGCGCCCCGGTATGGGAGGATCCCACATGCCGCGGAGCGGCTGGGCCCGTGAGCCATGGCCGCTGAGCCTGCGCGTCCGGAGCCTGTCCTCCGCAACGGGAGAGGCCATAGCAGAGGGAGGCCCGCATACCACAAAAAAAAAAAAAAAAAAAAGACTTATGACCTAGGGGACTTCCTTGGTGGCTCAGTGGATAAGACTCTGTGCTCCCAGTACAGGGGGTCTGGGTTCAATCCCTGGTCAGGGAATTAGATCCCACGTGCATGCAGTAACTAAGAGTTCACGTGCCACAACTAAGGAGCCCACCTGCCACAACTAAGGAGCCTGCCTGCCACAACTAAGACCTGGTGCAACCAAATAAATAAATAAATAATTTTTTTTTTTTTTTAAAAAGACTTATGACCTAGAAGGTAGTAAATCTAGAATAATTTATTAAAAATGGCAGGTACTGCTCTAACTTTAATTTGAAATTTTAATCTTGGCTGACTTTGTATAGGATAGGAAATAATAACAGAAAGTTTTTTACTTTTGTAATTTTTTGTTTCTACACGTCTCAACAAATTATTAGGTTTGAGGAAGCTTTGACAGAGTGCTGTGAAATTGTCAGTAGATGGAGTTTATCCTCAGACGATTCAGGAAAGCTAGGTATACTCTTACTATAAATATGGTATAAAAATCCTTTATTAGAGTTGAGTGAAAACCACATAATCCTTTGTTCCTTCTTTTTGTGCATATATGTGTGGTTGTGATTGTTTATTCTTTATTGTTAATTTTTAAAAATGGATTTTTAAAATAATTTTTTAAATCAAAGTATAGCTCATGTACAATATTATATAAGTTATGGGTGTACAGTATAGGGATTTACAGTTTTTAAAGGTTATACTGCATTTATAGCTATTCTAAAATATTGGCTATATTCCCCCTGTTGTACAATATGTCCTTGTAGCTTATTTTATACATAATAGTTTGTACCTCTTAATTCCCTACCCCTATATTGCCCCTATGCCCTTCCTTCTTTCCACTGGTAACCCCTAGTTTGTTCTCTGTATCTGTGAGTCTGCTTCTTTTTTGTTATATTCACTAGTTTGTCTTATTTTTTAGATTCCACATATAAGTGATATCATACAATATTTGTCTTTCTCTGACATTTCACATAGCACAATTTCCTCCAAGTCCATCATGTTGTTGCAAATGGCAAAATTTCATTCTTTTTTTTTTTATTTTAAAATTTATTTATTTATTTTTGGTTGCATTGGGTCTCCGTTGCTGTGCGCGGGTTTTCTCTAGTTGCAGCAAGTGGGGGCTACTCTTCGTTGCGGTGCGCAGACTTCTCATTGCGGTGGCTTCTCTTGTTGTGGAGCACGGGCTCTAAGCACACAGGCTTCAGGAATTGTGGCTCACGGGCTCTAGAGCGCAGGCTCAGTAGTTGTGGCACACGGGCTTAGTTGCTCTCTGGCATGTGGATCTTCCTGGACCAGGGCTCGAACCCGTGTCCCCTGCATTGGCAGGCAGATTCTTAACCACTGTGCCACCAGGGAAGTCCCAAAATTTCATTCTTTTTAATGGCTGAGTAGTAGTCCAGGGTGTGTGTGTGTGTGTGTGTGTGTGTGTGTGTGTGTGTGTGTGTCTGTGTGTGTGTGTGTGTGTGTGTATTTTTTTTTTGACAAAGAGGCTATTATAGCTTAACTGTTAGAGGTGGATTAAACAAATTCTTAAAAAGATAAGAATCAATACAAATGTGAATTTATGTTTTTATGAATTTAGCTATGTCAATTAAAGTGATTTTTGATCACTTTATTGCTTTTTTTGGTAATAAACTTAGCAGATTTTCTATTTTTAGAGCACTTTAAGGTGATTCAAAAAAATTCTTGGTTTTCTTAAAAGACATTTTAAATTAAGTGGGAGAACATAGGCAAATAGAGGAAAACAGCCTTAATATTCAGAATGAATATAAAAGACTCAAGGCTTAGAGACAATGGTTATAAAGTACTAATTGTCTTGGTTATTGAAGAAAAACATTTAAGTACATGTACATCATTGATAAAAGTAAAAGACACAATTCCTGCTCCATAGATTAACTTAAAGTGATGATTTTTGAAGACTCTAAACTTTTAAAAATTTTTATTTATTTATTTACTTTTATTTGGCTGCACCGCGAAGCATGCTGGATTTTAGTTCTCTGACCAGGGATCAAGCCTGGGCCCTGGCAGTGGAAGCGCTGAGTCCCAACCACTGGACCGCCAGGGAATTCCCAAAGACTCTTTTATTTTTTATTTATTTATTTATTTATTTTTTTAACATCTTTTTTGGAGTGTAACTGTTTTACAATAGTGTGTTAGTTTCTCCTTTACAACAAAGTGAATCAGTTATACATATACATATGTTCCCATATCTCTTCCCTCTTGCGTCTCCCTCCCTCCCACCCTCCCTATCCCACCCCTCTCATGGTCACAAAGCACAGAGGTGATCTCCCTGTGCTATGCGGCAGCTTCCCACTAGCTATCTAATTTACATTTGGTAGTGCATATATGTCCCTGCCACTCTCTCACTTCGTCACAGCTTACCCTTCCCCCTCCCCATGTCCTCAAGTCCATGCTCTAGTAGGTCTGTGTTTTATTCCCATCCTACCACTAATCTCTTCATGACATTTTTTTTCTTAGATTCCATATATATGTGTTAGCATACAGTATTTGTTTTTCTCCTTCTGACTTACTTCACTCTGTATGACAGACTCCAGGTCTATCCACCTCATTACAAATAACTCAGTTTCATTTCTTTTTATGGCTGAGTAATATTCCATTGTATATATGTGCCACATCTTCTTTATCCATTCATCTGTTGATGGACACTTAGGTTGCTTCCATGTCCTGCCTATTGTAAATAGAGCTGCAATGAACAGATGAATGGATAAAGAAGATGTGGCACATATATACAATGGAATATTACTCAGCCATAAAAAG
>NC_041224.1:96881683-96881898 GCF_002837175.3 Physeter macrocephalus | reverse complement strand
CAGTCCCTGTCCACCTGCTTCCTCTTTATTTCTTCTAGGTCCTTGTTAACTGTTTCTTGCAATTTGTCTATTCTATTTCCAAGATTTTTTTTTTTTTTTTTTTTTGGTGGTATGCGGGCCTCCCCCTGCCGTGGTCTCTCCCGCCGCGGAGCACAGGCTCCGGACGCGCAGGCTCAGCGGCCATGGCTCACGGGCCCAGCCGCTCCGCGGCACGC
>NC_041224.1:96856657-96881027 GCF_002837175.3 Physeter macrocephalus | reverse complement strand
GAAGACAAAATAAAGTAGGATAAAATATAGTTATTAAAATAAAAAATAATTATTAAGAAGAAAAATTTCTATTAAAAAAAAGAAAAAAAACAAAAAAAACAAAAAACAAAAAAATGGGTCGGACTAGCCCTAGGACAACTGGTGGAAACAAAGCTATACAGACAAAATCTCACACAGCAGCACACACATACACACTCACAAAAAGAAAAAAGGGGAAAATAATAGTATATCTTGCTCCCAAAGTCCACCTCCTCAACTTGGGATATTTCGCTGTCTATTCAGGTTTTCCACAGATGCAGGGCACTCCAAGTTGATTGTGGAGCTTTAATCCGCTGCTTCTGAGGCTGCTGGGAAAGACCTCCCCCTCTCCTCTTTGTTCGCACAGCTCCTGGGGTTCAGCCCAAAGACTCTTTTAAATCCATTGTTCTAAGTTTTCTAAGAAAGTACAAAGTATGCTTTTTGAGACTGAACTTTTTCAAAATTTTATTTATTTTAAGTAGTTGCTTTAAAAATACTGTAATAAATAACAAACATTTTAATTTTAAATTTGTTTATTTGGCTGCGTCGGGTCTTTGTTGCCACATGTGGGATCTTTGTTGCGGCATGCAGGATCTTTAGTTGTGGCATGCGGGATCTTTAGTTGTGGCCTGCGGAATCTTTAGTTGTGGCATGCAGGATCTTTAGTTGCAGCATGCAGGATCTTTAGTTGTGGCATGCGGGATCTTTAGTTGCAGCATGCAGGATCTTTAGTTGTGGCATGCGAACTCTTAGTTGCAGCATGTGGGATCTAGTTCCCTGCCCAGGGATCGAACATGGGCCCCCTGCATTGGGAGCACGAAGTCTTATCCACTGGAGCAGCAGGGAAGTCCCATTAATATTTTATTTTTAAAGTTATAAGTAACTTGTTAAGAATTAAACAGTGGCTAATAGTTAATGAATGATTATACATGCACTGTTTTCTGGGACACATGTATCATTCTCTGTGCTTTACATTTATTTATATCTCATTTAATGCTCTTAACAGCTCATTGAAGTAGAAATTGTTATATTATTTCCATCTTAAAGATGAGGAAACTGAGGCACAAAGACATTAAGTAATTTGCCCAAGTCACATGATCAGTAGAGTTGGCATTCACTGTGACTTCAGAATTTTTCTTAACCACTTTACGGAACTGTTTTGGTCTATCTGCTGTTATTCTTCTTTCTCAAGCTTTAATCCCTTAAATTGTGCATTTTTAGGGCCTGCACTTCAGAAATACTACTCTCAGAGGAACCATTACTCTTTAGGGCTTATCTGTTTCGTCTGTGTATGCTGAATCTTATCTGCCTACCCACACCATCCCTTTCCCCCCCTTTTCTAGTAGTGAGACATGGTCTATAGATCAAGAGTAAATAAAACTAGTGAAATAGGGAAGCCGGGGACTTTTTAATGTTGGTTCTTGAAAGAAAAAATTAGTTTAAAAAGTTTTTTGTATATATAATAACTGAAAGAAATTAAGTTAAAGAGAAATATCTAAATATCTAAATATCAGAGTCATTGTAAAACAACTAAAAAGCATAAACAAAAGTCCAAGACCTTAAATAACTTACCTTTTATAAACTCCAGTCTCTTCCCTTCTGTTTTTAGAGATGAATGTTTTAAGGAATCATATTGTTGTCATTACAGGTTACTGGAAAATTACTTCAGTAACCTGTGTGTATACATTGATTAACAATGTATTTTTCACTGTGACTCATGGTTGGAAAAGTGTGAGAAATACTTATGTAGCATATATGATACCAAACTTATTTTTATATTTTTTATTTTCTGAGTTTGGTGCAGACTGTCATTCTTTCTGTGTACATTAGTTCTTTAGATTTGCTACTTCCATTTGATAAGCTTCAGGTTTCCTTTATATGTTGATATTCTCTGTATTTACTTTCTAGCTAGACCCTCTTCTTTTTTCATTCAGCTCCTATGGTTCTTAACCTTTTTTGGGGGCCATAGACACCTTTGAAAATCTAATAAAACTTACGAACTCTCCCTAGAAAATTGCACATATGTACATTACGCAAACTTCTGCTTACAATTTTTGGAGTTTCATAGGACATCCTCCCCCAAGATCATTCATGGATTCTAGATTAGAGCCCCACCTCTGCATGTGCTCCCTGAACAATTTCATTCATTTTAATTCTTTCAAATACATTTATGATTTCCCTGTCTATATCTTTAATATGATTCTCTCTCCTGAGCACTAGACCTTGATATCTCCTTACTTCCTGGCCATCTGGATGTCCTATTGCACTTCTCCACTTGGTATTTCAAACTCGTGAAACTACATGTAGTTCCTGGAACACATTTTTCTGTTCCTTCAGTCCTTGACTTCTTGGTTATTAGACCCTGCTGACTGATTCCTTATTCTTTGACACATTCTCTTTCCTAAGCTTCTGTGATGCTGCTCTCACCTATTTTTCTCTTACCTCTGTGACTACGTCTTCTCTTCTCCTTCCTAGATTTCTTTTTACCACTTGTCCTCTAAATGTCCGTTTTCCCAGGATTCTGACCATAACCTTTTGAAGTCTTTTACTCTGTATACAATTTGGGGTAAACTTTCCCAAATCTCTGGCTTCAGTTACTTCCCCAAATTTTGTATTTAGCTAAAGCTCACACATTTATCTCCAAATGCCTATTAGACACTTCCGCTTAGATCAATGGTTCCTAAATACTAGGGGGATTACATACGTCTTTAAGAATCTGATTAAAGGTATTTTTCTCTTCCCAGAAAAGTACACAGGCACACTAAGTTTTGCATACTGTTTTAGGGTGTTCCTGGGCCTCCTAAAGCCCCTTCTTGGACTGCTTAGAGATCTGTGGTCTTCTAATTAAGAATTTGAGACCTAAGACGTTCCTGAGCTGCGTTTAATTAATTCAGCATGTCCAAAATTGATGCTGTCATCATTGCCTCTATCCCACTTTATTCTTATCCCTCTCACGTATGCCTCTAAATCTAATCATTGTCTCTTAATTATTTATTAATCCATTCATTCTGCAAATATGTGAATGCCTGCTTTATATTTAGCACCAGGCCTAAGTATACAGTGATACACAAAACAGACATAGTTACTCTGTTCTCTCAAAGCTTACTTAGTAGCATAGTGATTAAAAGTGTGAACTTTGGGTTCAAATTTTGACTCCTTACAGTATGACCTAGAGCAAATTTTTTAACCTCTCTATACCTCAGTTTCATCTTTGAAATGAGGTTGATAAGTAGTTCCTGCTTCATTGGTTATTTGGATTAAATGAGTTAATATATGTAAAATGCTCAGTAAATGTTAGCTTTTATTATTTGTGGAAGAGGTAGACATTAGATGATCACAAATAAGTAATTATACATTTTGATAAGTGTCATGAAGTAACGGAACAGGGTATTTTGAGAGAATTTAGAGTAGGGAGTAGGGATAGCATTGAGGTAGTGGCAGTTACACAGACTTGAAGGAGGAATAGATGTTCACTAAGTGAAGATTTGTGGGGACTGGAAGCATTTCAGGCAAAAAGAAAAGGTAGTACAAAGACCCTGAGGTAGGAAAGGGTTTGGAGCATTTGACAAACAGAAGGTCATTGTGTCTGGAGTATGGTATGTTATGGGGAGAATGACATGAATGCAGAGATCTGTAGGCCATATTAAGGAGTTTGGATTTTGTTCTGAATGAAATGAGAAGCTAATGGAAGGTTATAAATGGCAGAGCTGGCATGAACTGATTTATGTTTAGAAAGTGTCACTTGCTGCTGTGTGGAAAATGGACTAGAGAAGAGCTAGAATGAGTGCCTAGAGATAGAGTCTTGAAAAAAAGTAAAAAAAAAAGTCTATTGTAGTAGCTCAGGTAAGAGCTTTGGTATTTAGGACTAGGGTGGCAGTAGTGGAGATGGAATGAAACGTATGGGTTTAAAGTGTTTTAAATTGAGTGCTTCTAAGTGCCAGGTACTATAATAGAAGCTGAGGGTACAATGTAGAGGTTAAAAAAGAAACAATTCCTAATTTATAGTCTAGTTTGTGGGGGTGGTAGGATAAGGGGGAGAAATAAGGCAATGAAAGAATTACACAAGTAAGTATAAATATTAGAACTGTGATAATTTCTAGTAAGGACAAATAGGTGGTGCTTTGAGATCATATCATGGTCAGGAAGTCAGGGATGTTGAAACAACAGGAAAATTTGGTGATTGGCTAGACATTTGGGCGGGTAAGGAAGCGGAAATTGTCAAGAATTACTTGGGTTTCTGATGTGAGCAAGTATGTAGGTAGATACGGAGAGAAGTCTGATTGGCTTCTAGTCTTGCATCTTCCACATGGTCTTAACCAGTGCCAGAAGTAATTTTCTTAAAACATGTGAGTTTGAGTATTTTATATATCTTCTTTTTTTTTTTTTTTTTTTTTTTTGGCCGAGCTGAGCGGCATGTGGGATTTTAGTTCCCTGACCAGGGATCGACCCCGCGCCCCCTGCATTGGAAGCACGGTGTCTTAACCCCTGGAATGCCAGGGAAGTCCCTCATGTATCTTCTTATAATCCCTTGAATGGCTTCTCTTCTTCTTATAAGATGAATTTCCACCTCTTGCTTGCTAAGTACTATAAAATATGGCTCCCTTTGTCTTTTCTAGTCCTATAGTTATGCTTCTCCACAGATCATGGACATTTTTAATAGTAGCCATATTACAGTACTTGTGCTCCCTGAATGTGTTCCCTCTCTTGTTTCTCTGTCTTCACATAGGCTGCTTTCTGTCTGAAATGCTATTCTTCTGCACCCACTCTGCCCCTGCCCTTTCATACCTTGCTAATTTCTACTCATTCTTCACTTTCTCTGGGAGTTCTTCTCTGACTTCCTCAGTCTGATTTAGCTGCCCTTTGTTTGTGCTTCCATTGCACCCTGGACAGAGAGCCATAAAAATAGCATTCTTTATTTTTTGCTGTCATCATTGATTATTGGTTATGTGATAATCGGTTGTCTGATAATTGATTGCAAGCTCTTGAGAGCAGGAATCGTATCTTATTTTTGTGTTCCATGATCTGTATATGGTAAATGCACAACAAATGTTTGAAGAAATTAATGAATACTCTGTTCTTTTATAGCATGTGCCTTTGCACAGCTGTTTTCTGATTAGAAAACCTTTCCCACCTTTGCTTTGTCAACTTCTAGACATCCTTTATTTAACATTAAGCCTTCCTTGATACTTCAGTCACAGTTTCTCTTTATGCTGTGCTTCTCTAGTTTTTCTTTTGTACACCTCTGATAAATGTTTGACAGTATAGAGTAGGGATCTAAATGTTTGAAAGAGTGAATGTATATATATTATGAGCATCATGGAGTTATAGATTGGGTAAATATCTCCCAAGTGTCCAATCCCATTTTGTAGGGTAGGTTACTTCTACATGGTACTAATTTTACCTATTGCATTGATCTTTACTTCAGTGTTTTATAAAGGCAGCCCTATCTCCAAATTGTGGATAATTTATTGTAGTTCTCTGTTTACTGATTATATAGCTACTGCTTGCAGTGTCCTTCTTTTCTCTCATTAATTTTATTTCTCCTTCAGGACCCAGCTCAGTAGTCCCCTCTTCTTTGTAATCTTTTAGATTCCCTAGGCTGTGAGCATTCCTATGATGTTCCTAGAAGGCTTTTTCCAAACTGCCAACAATAGTTTTGCAATGTTATTATCCTGTCTCTTCATCTAGAACTCAAGGGGATTTATTTTTATTCATTCCTTTATCTGTGGTTTAGTGCCTTACACATAGTTGGTGCTTAACACATATTTACTTAACTGATTGTATCCTTATTTAGAGAATGTTGGGTGTAACTAATCCTGGGATGAAAAATATCAGCTCTGTGTAATCTGTACAATTTATAATCTATATATAGATAATTTGGATAATGCACTATATTCAACTTGCTTGAATAATCTTTATATTCTATATTTCAGTACACCTTTTTCCTTTCCTTTAGCAGGTATCCCCTGCCCTCCATTGGTTAGATCATAGCTAACATTTTTAGTAAAGGTAAAGGTTATAAAATCCTTTTTCAGTGTTTATTTTTGAGACACTTAAAATCCTCTTAGGTTTACTTCTCAGATAAAACAAGTCTTTTTACACCCCAGTTTTTCCTTTATGTCTGATATGCCTGAAGCCCAGCTTGACCTGCCTCTTCCTTTGCCACTATGAGCCACCATGTGTCCCACAGTTTTTCTTAAGTATGCATTGATCGAATGGGTGGTTCACCCAATCTGACCTTGTTTCTTGGTTTTACTACATTGTTCTCATATAGTTCTATCGAGGGTCTAGGATCTTGCCATAGTGCTAAAGCTATCATCTTGTTTTCAGTGACACTCCTTGCCCCTCACCAACACACACACTCAGAGTAGCTTGCTAATCATATGGCTGTCCTTTAGTTTGGATTTGGGTATCTCCTGGCTAACATCCTCTTCTCTTCTACTGTTACTGATGAGGAGAGGCTGACTCTTGACTCCTTGGCAAAGTGATTTATTACCCCATCCCAGGCCTCTTGTATGTTATTTTTTCTCAGAAGACCAAATCTTAGCTATCCAGGGAGACTACTATGTGGCTAGCAGTCATTTCTAAACACCTGCTGCAAATTTTCAGTGATATATCATGAAATAAGGACAGTGGAGTACATTTTTCATCTATCTAAATGTATTAAAAATAAATGACTATTATTCATTATGAGATATGTTCTCCTTGATTTTTGGTCTTAAAATACCCATTATTTTGGGAATTCCCTGGCGGTGCAGTGGTTAGGTCTCCGTTCTTCCACTGTAGGGGACCTGGGTTCGATCCCTGGTTGGGGAACTAAGATATCCTGCAAGCCGTGTGGAGCAGCCCCCCAAAAAATAATTTTAAAAAACCCCATTATTTTAAGAAAGACTGGTAATAGTAGGTGGTATACTTTGTAAGTTAAAAATTTGGTCACCTTGTGATGGTCATTTAAATCTTTTGGGGGGAAATTTTACTGGTTTATGATGTCCCAGTAGTCTAGGAACCACTACGTTGATCACCATAGCTCATTTCCATGAGGCAGTGGTGCCCTTCATGTGAAGTAAGCATGCCTTCTTTCATACGCATTTGCAGACAGTTTTTCAGTGTATTTTTCTGCCGTAGGCTTCTTGATTTTTGCCTGATTCCAGCCTTGCAGTTTACTTGCTGTCTCCCAGTCCTCTTCTTTGGCCAGTAGTTCTAGTTTCTGTTTTTATATGTTTTCATGTGTATTTTAAATCCCTGCACAGCTCTAGGCTTAGTTAGATAAACTTCTTCCTGTTCTTCCTTTTATGCTTTCCTAGATAAGATGTTTCTTTTACGGGCTCAATACTACATTGAAAATATATGTTTACTTTTCTTTTAGATCTATTCTTTTTTGTTTTGTAATCCTTCTGAAACTAGCTTTCTGAACTTCATTTTAACTGATTTCTGACATTTTCCCCTTTAGATCTTACTAAAACAAATTCACTGTTACTAAAGTATCTTTTCATCTTGAAGATATTTACTATTTTTTTTTTTTGTAGATCAAGTATATGCAGATGGCAATCTCTGTTACAACTTGTTGCTTTTGTTAGCAGATGGTAAATTATGGGATCATAGAATTTCTCCCAGTGCAAAGAATCTGCTTGCCTTTGTTGATTTCCTGGGTAATATTGTCAAAAGTCACTCATGCAAAAGGCAGTCAATAAGTAGTTAGAGTTTCCTAGAAAAATATCCTTATCTCTTGAAGCATCTGCCCTGTCAATAATATTTATCCATTCCTCTAAGGAGAAATAATTTGAGGTAAGAGTCAATGGTACAATTTTTTTCTAACTACAACTGTACACCTTTGGAAAATGTTGGCCACAGCAGGATGCTTGTTTGCTAATATTAATGTGAGTATGGTTAAATGTATTATGACCCTGTTTTCCAAATCCCAAATTGTTGTACATTAAGTCAATATTTGATATTCGGACTTGCCTGGAAAACTGGGATCTATGGTTTCATATTCATTAATTCAACAGATACTGTGTGTCTGCTCTGTTCCACGCATTGTGCTAGGCACTAGAATAGAGCAGAGCAAACAGTCTAGTGGGCAAGACATTCATTAATGCATAGTTTTAAAAATAATTACAGTTGTGGTAGGTGCTATAAGAAATACAGGGTACTATGAGAGCATATAACAGGGAGACATCTGTCATTGGGGCTTAAGGAAAGTTTCTTGAAGAAGTGACATTTAAGCTTAGGCATGAAGAGTAAATAAGTTAGGTTTGAGGCATCTGGGAAGATCTTAGTCAAAGGGAAAAGAATATGATTGTGCAGGTTTAAGATATGGGGCAGCAAGAGGGAATGGTGTTTCTTCATGAACATTGATAACGTTCCATCACATTTCTATTCTCTTTTCCATCCTTTTGTTAACAAATATTTTCTAAAACATGCTTTTAATCACATTACTATACTGATTAAGAAACTTTTAAAGCTATTCATTGGATAGATTAATAGCTCCTTCAGGGCAGGAGTCTTGCCACTTTTAATACCTTAGTCCAGGTTTCAGATATCAGAGCCTTGTACCTTGTCCCTCTGCATGAGTTGGTTTTAGTTGCAGTAATAAAGAAATCCAACCAAAGAAATCCAAGGGAAAGATTTTTTAAAATTAATTAATTTATTTATTTTTGGCTGCATTGGGTCTTCGTTGCTGTGCATGGGCTTTCTCTAGTTACGACGAGCGGGACCTACTCTTTGCTGTGGTGCACGGGCTTCTCATTGCAGTGGCCTCTCTTGTTGTGGAGCACAGGCTTTAGGCACGCGGGCTTCAGTAGTTGTGGCACATGGGCTCAGTAGTTGTGGCTCGCAGGCTCTAGAGCGCAGGCTCAGTAGTTGTGGTGCATGGGCTTAGTTGCTCCGTGACATGTGGGATCTTCCTGGACCAGGGCTCGAACCCATGTCCCCTGCATTGGCAGGCGGATTCTTAACCACTGTGCCACCAGGGAAGTCCTGGGAAAGATTAAAAGAAATTTTTTTAAAATTTATTTTGGCTGCGCCTGGTCTTAGTTGCGGCACGTGGGAACTTTTAGTTGCGGCATGCGGACTCCTAAGTTGTGGCATTCATGCGGGATCTAGTTCCCCCACCCGGGATTGAACCCGGGCCCCCTGCATAGGGAGCACGGAGTCTTACCCACTGGACCACTAGGGAAAGTCCCAGGGAAAGATTTTTGTATCAGGCTGGATGAACAAGGTGAGCTTTTGAACTGAAATGAGAGAATTCCAATTGAAAGGAACAGGATCTCCTGGCACCTGAACCTTGGCCCACACGATTCAACCACAGGCACCCGAAGTCGCATGGAAACTCCTAGAACATTCCAGGATTGGGTGGTGACGCAGTCACCTAGGGCTCTTCATCTAGACTGCTGAGGTTTACCTGTGAAACTCATGAGTGTCAATTGTAGTTAGTTTGGAATTTTAAAAACTTGGGTTATATACGGATGCCTTTTAAAGGAAGAAGTTCTAGGGACTTCCCTGGTGGTCCCGTGGTTAAGACTTCACCTTCCAATGCAGGGGGTGCAGGTTTGATCCCTGGTCAGGGAGCTAAGATCCCACATGCCTTGCGGCCAAAAAATCAAAACATAAAACAGAAGCAATATAGTAACAAATTCAATAAAAGACTTTGGAAATGGTCCACATCAAAAAGTCTTAAAAAAAATATAAAGGAAGAAGTTCTTATATATCCAAAGAGTACACCCAAGGATCCCAGTCTGAGAAACACTGCATTAAACCCTGAATGCAAACACAGAGGTTGCTTGAAAAAGCAAACTAAAAAAGTGGTTACTTTGGTACTAGCATGATGTTAAATCAAAAATAGGCCGCTGAAATGGTGTGGCAATATTATTATTTTTAGATTATATATATAAAAACAACATTTATAAGTTCTTAGGTTCTAGATAGTACATCTCTAGATCTGTATAGGTAAGCTAGATCCCACTTACGAAAAAATACAGGTAGTTTACCTCTCCCACCAGGAGATCCAGTGCTAAATCTTGAAAAAAAAAATTTTTTTAAGTGTCTGGCATTTCATAATATGTTTGCCTGGTGTAGGGAGAGAGTAGCAAAAGAAAAGCTCCATTCTCCTTCACCCCCAGTTCTCCAATTAGGGATATCATTTGTGTTAACGTGTTCTTCTTGGGATGCAACTCTGACTAGCCATGATTGTTAACCAGTCATCATTCATTTACGCCTTAGGATCAGATGCATTAATAACAAGTCAACACAAATTTTATTTCTGCTTCAGAAAATGGAAATTTTATATGAAGAAACCTTAGACCTTTGACAGGAAGGCATTATTGGATGAGGCAGGAGATTCTGAAAAGGCAGCTTCCAGGAAAGAGGTGCTTGGGATCAGGGAAGAAGAAGAAGGTGTGAAAGAAACTGTTACTTTTCACTTTTGCCTAGTATCTTGGATATTATTCATTTGTTGCACTGGTAATGCTGTGGTTGACAGTGCCTGAATGGGGGCTTCACAGCAAGTTCAGAAGTCTGTCAACTTTAGCCTGCATATTTTCCATTCCATATTAATTCCAGCACAGTTTCTCCCCATGGTGTGGCATATCCTCTCAGGAAGAGCAGAAGGCAGAGAAAGAAGACCTTTCCTAATATGCCTGGAGTCCAGTTCAGATAAGTCTTGTTGGATAAGCCTCTTCTTTTTGGCTTTCTTGTAACCTCCTCATTCTCCTTCGCAGTGTTGTTTTAACAACTTTATTGGAGTATAATTGCTTTACAATGGTGTGTTAGTTTCTGCTGTATAACAAAGTGAATCAGCTATACATATACATATATCCCCATATCTCCTCCCTCTTGCGTCTTCCTCTACCTTTTTTTAAAAAAAATTCCATATATATGTGCTAGCATACGGTATTTGTTTTTCTCTTTCTGACTTCACTCTGTATGACAGTCTCTCTAGGTCCATCCACCTCACTACAAATAACTCCGTTTCGTTTTATGGCTGAGTAATATTCCATTGTATATATGTGCTACATCTTCTTTATCCATTCATCTCTCGATGGACACTTTGGTTGCTTCCATGTCCTGGCTATTGTAAATAGAGCTGCAATGAACATTGTCCTTCACAGTGTTTTATGTCAAGTCACCTAGCAGGTAGTAGGTTCTCAGTACTTGCCAATTCTTCTAAGAGAGTGAAAGGAAAGTTTGGAAACATGGACCACAATTTCTGCTCTTTTACTACCAATTTCTGTTTTGCCTCTTTTCTACAACTTTAAACAACTCTCCCTTTTTACTGGCGTGTTCACAAGAGACGAAAGAATGGCTGGTAAGGGGTGGGTAAGAAGAAAGATAATTTTTGATGTTTGACAACCGCCTGACACATCATAGATAACTTTTTGTTTGCACCTCATAGCTTAAATATCTTGAACAAACAAAAATTGAAAACGCAGAATCAGGGCATTAACGCTCGGATAACACTCTATGGTGCAAAATTCTCATTTCCACGTTTTACTGTTTTATCAGGACATCTTTCATCTTTGTATCAGGCAAGCTAGTAGCAACTCTTCTTCCCTTCCCACTCGGCATTGAGGTTTTCGGACTCCTCCCTACTTTACTAGTGTTCTTCGGTTCTGGATGTTGTAAACTCCATCACCCTTCTCTCAGGGTCTTTTCCTCAAGGTTTCCCGACGTTCTGGCGCTCTCTAAGCCCCACAGCACATTGGGGAGGAAGATCGTGGATTCATTTGACGGGCCAATGAAGCCTTGCGGGCTGCGGAATCCCACGTGGGTGGGGCTGGGCTCAGCAGGGGCGGGGCCGGCGAGGAGCCCAAGGGAAAAGGTGGCAGGCTCAGTTGAGAAAGCCCGCGGGCAAAGGTTTCACAGTTTTCACGAAGGCTTCGTGTGCAAGGCTGAGGGAATTGGGGTACCTCCCTCCAGCCTCGTCACTCTTGATTCTGGAAGCTTCAGTAGGCTTTTCTCGGTTGCTGGTACCCGGAAAGGCAGCGGCTTCAGCTCCAGGGGCGGGTCCCAAGGGTCTTGTCGCAGCTCCGGGGCCGTTTGGCCTCCTGGTGGTGGGGGAGGGGCGAGGGAGGTACTGCTCGCGCCTCCTTTTGCGCTTGCGCAACGGCCTCCGAGAGGGTAGGAGCGCGTGCGCGATGACGTGGACGTTTGATGCGCGCGCAGGCTCTTCAGCTGGAGCGGACACACGGTGTGCGAACCGAACAGAATAACCCGCCCCCAGCGGGATGTGAAGGACTCCGGTTGAGGCCGGCCACGCCCCGCACGGTAACTCTCGGGCCTGGGTGGAGGACGTCTCTTTAGTACTGGCCCGATTGGAGTTTTACGAGAGTTTGAAGCTCTTGTGTATTTTTTGTGGTGTCAGAAGCGTTCCGCTGAGCGATCTTCGCACGCTCCGGCCAGGCCAGGCCTTGCGCGGAGCCGCCTTTGGCGCGCGCCTGTGGTCTTCTGAGCGAGGCTGCGCATGTCACCTCGCGCGCGTCCCCGGCCTCACTTCCGCGTCGCGCCGCGAACTAACTGGGAACATCGACGCCAGCAAGAGGCCACGAGGCGGGCGGGGTGAGAAGCGCCCATGGCGCGGGCCTGCCCTCGCGTGCGTGGGGTGCCGCACCGCATGGTACGATACGCGTGACGCCTTTCAGCCAGGCGTGGAGCTTTAGGTCGAGAGCCGTGCTTGTGCGCTTTGCCTTTTAGAGCTCAGGTCTCGGGGGTTCCAAAACTGTGCTGACCTCGCTTTTCTAAGGAGCTATGTGCAGCGTTTTGACACCTGTATAAAGCTCTCGCCCAGCATGTAATTTCCTGGCAGGTTGTTTGAAGCAAGACCGCGAGTTTAATAAAGGAGGGCGAGGAAGTGAGCTATATAGGAGTGGGAACTTGGTAAACAAAGGACCGGTGGTTCGTAAGTGCAGAAATGAGGGCGGGGAAAACAGGTGGGAAGAGCAGGTGTTATTTTCTTTTTCCTTCTGTGGGGCAGCCTTTGGCTAGTTCTCTGTGTGCCTTCCCGCTTCTATTAATTTGCCAAGTAGGTCTCTGCCCTTAGCGGTAGGTGGGTCTGGGACAGAAATAAACCGCTCCGAGCGCCAGTAACCAAAGTTGACGAATCTGCGTGCGAAGAGTATGGAGAAGTTAGGGATTATTTCACACTGGGTTGAGAGTAGGAAGTGGTAGAGTCATGATGTGAAGATTTTTGCTTTGCCTTCGGAAATCTGGAGATGCCTCCTCTGGCGAGGTTGGAAGCAGGGAGAGTGTAGGAGGTCTGAAAGGAAGGGTTACCAATGGCAGAACAACGTGAGTAACGAAAGTACTCTTCCTTCTGAGGGGAGACCACTCTCCCAGGGTTCGCGTCGCCGGGGCAGACACGTGGATCAAGAGAACTCTCGAGCCCACCCGCGCGCTGCCAGTGTGTGTTGTGAAGCTCTCCGGGCTTCTGCGGCAGAGTCCCTGGCAAATACTGCTTGCTCTGCCTCTTTTTGGGCACGACGCCGCGGCTAGGCTGCAGGGAAAGTGCCTGGAGGTGACGTGACGGCTGCTGGGAAGGGGGCTGGCCTGGGAGGGCCGGGCGGCTGGTTCTGTAGTCTCCACGGTAACAGAATGTGACTGGATCCCGCCGAGCGATCCGTGGATTCCGGCCGGCGGCACGTGATCAGTCGGACTCCCCTTCCCCGGAAGAGCTTTCCTTGCGGCATTTTTTCACGTGGTTCTTGGCTAGCTGGCCTTTGCAGTTGGAAAGCGGTGATGTGGGCCCCGATAGTCGACGGCGACTGCAGTCCTCCGAGACTGGCAGGCGGCCTTTTCACTTCCAAGGGTATGGAGTGGGCGCTAGTGCTTCTTGCTGCTGTAGGGCTATGTTTCCAGCTGTTGTGTGAGTTGAGTGGGTTGGGTGCACTTTCCAGAAAACACATGCTTAGGATTTGAGAAAACTTAGTGCCCCAGGTACCTTGCCATACTTAATCCAGGGCAAGGTGGCCATTTGATTGCTGTCCGTTTCTGCCATAAATGTTAGTTCTTCAAATTCTACTTATGCAAATATCAGGGACCTGAGAGGTTTCTAACACCGAGTTGTAGTTAAGGGATCATTCCTAGGAACAGAAAATGCTGACGAAGCCAGCATTAACAAATGGTATTTGAGGAGAGAAGAGGAGGGGGGGCCTACTATCTTAGGTAAGTGCAACTTTATGCCTTAAAACCTAAAGCATTTCGGATAATATTTTGAAACTTACCTTTCAAATTTAGGGTTGTGGTGATGATAAAATGCCCAGGGTATAGTCTGGTCCAAAGTAAACACTTATTAATAGATCTCAAGTACCATTTATTTACTTATTAAAGTTAATGACGATTAAGAACGGATAGTTGGCTCTTTTACTCTTTGCATCACTTGCTATCATATTTTCTGATTATTTTTGTATGCAAATTATAGTTTTAAAAAGATTTTTCAAATTTCTGGTCTCATTGTATATCGGTGAATACTGAAATTCGAGTGAATCTATTCTCTTACAAATTTGAGTTTCAGAAACGTAACCACACTCTTATAGTGAATGATTATGTTAAGGAACAAACTAACATCTATGTGCTTACCATACAGTAATGCATTTGTTGTATGAAGAGTTATGGTTATTTTTAGCAACTTTGGAAACATTCGGTTTAGGTTCGCCATCGTTTGAATATTTTGTGTTTTTAAAGTAATGGTATTGATTTGGAATTTTAAATTCGTGTACTTTGGGGCCGGGGCTAGTACCTGAATCATTGAATTAGGTAACTACCTAGTAAACCAGCTAGTGTATTTGGTAAGTTGTATGAGGGTTATGGCTTTAGTAGTTAAACATTTCCCAGGGAGGTCACTGGTGAAAAGATACTCAGAATAGGGACTCCGAAATTGTAGCAATTTACTTATGGAACTTGCCATGTTACCTGAAAACATTCTCTGTGAAATGGCATTTGTGTGTTGGTGTGTTGAGTGCCCTGTACCTTCAAAACGTTGACATTTTCAGAATGTTAGAGTATTTCCCATCCACAACTAACTTACCTCTTCGGGTCATTTTTATAGTTATTTTATGTAGATAACTGCTTGATCTTGAAAAGCTAAACTGAGATTTTTTTTTTTTGAATGTTAAATTATATCTATGTACCAAAACTGTGGTCTTCCTTAATGCTTTCAGAGAGCCAAACACAGAGTATTTTTAGAATCTTGCTGGAAGGAGATTTACTGCTTCATGAGTATCCTAGCTCTTCCTAAAGTAATTTGATTTTTGCAATTGGTTAAAGTTATCTTAGACTTTAGAGTGGTATTTGTGTGTCTGAAACAGCTGAATTTGCTGAGTTGACTATCCTTTCTTTAGAAAATTCGATATATGTAGTATTCCAAAAGCATAGGCATATTGCTTATAGTGAAGTGAAATCTGTGCTTAAAGATTGTTGTGGAATAAAATTTTATTACTTGTTTGTAAACCAGTAGCAATGTATGGCTCAAGATACAGATTGTTTTGTTTGTAAATTAGGTTTTTGGTTTTATACATTTTGATCAACTCTTGGAATAACTTGACTGGAGGATTAAAAAAAGACCTTATACAAATCAAAAGTCTGAAAGTTCTAACTTTTTTTTCCTCTTAATACACATTTTTACATTTATTAGTTACCTGTGTACAGAGTGCAGATAGGGCAGTCTGACTCTTCTGCACTTAATTTTTCTGTTTAGATGAAAGGAAAATTTTGAAATGTGTATATATAACTAAGTATGAAGTTTACTTCAGTACAGTCTCTAACACTAAACTGGATTTCTGTCAGTAGAATCTTTGATATTTCATAGATTAATATTTAAAAGATAGTGATTGGTTAAAACTTCTTTGCCCCAGTTTTACCTGTAAAAATGACCTGAAAATCAAGAATTTAATATTATAGAAGATAATGTTTAAGATATTCTGAACCCTATAATGTCTTCATAGGTTTGGGATAGCTAAAAAATTTTTTCAGATACTTCTTCGCTGCATGCCATATTTAAATGCACTTCATGAGAGTGTTTTTGCATAATTGCTTACAAAAATACTTGATTTGTAACAAAATTTTGAGCTTTATGGACTAAATACAGGATTAGGAGTTTGTGTTATTTGATATATATACCATTTTAGAGGAATTGGTTTTTGTGAATTTTCTGAACTTTACTATTTTTATAAAGTCACTTTATTTGTGACTTCTCAGTCTGTTTAAATTGTTTTATCGGTCTCTGATAGGTGTAGTTTTAGGAAACCAATAAACTTAATTGCCTTAAGCCTGAGGAAGCTTTTTTTGTTTTGTTTTGCGGTATGCGGGCCTCTCACTGTTGTGGCCTCTCCAGTTGCGGGACACAGGCTCCGGACGAGCAGGCTCAGCAGCCATGGCTAACGGGCCCAGCCGCTCCGCGGCATGTGGGATCTTCCCGGACCGGAGCATGAACCCGTGTCCCCCGCATCGGCAGGCGGACTCAACCACTGCGCCACCAGGGAAGCCCCTGAGGAAGCTTTTGAAAAGAATCACTCTAAATTTTATCTATCTCTTAAATTCCAAATCGGAGGAGAGGTTCTTTTTTCACCTTTCCTGCGTATAAGTACAGTGGTGTCAGAAAGTGCGTTTCTGTTTTCACATTTAGCCATAATACAAAACAATAGCCAACCTTTTTTGAAACCTTGATTTTTAAAATACTATCCTCAGGCTAATGAATATTTTAAGTTTTGGAACCCCCCCCCACTTTTTGGGGGGGGCGGTCATGTGGCCAGCCCTGTAAGAAGATTTGAAGTTCAGATCAGATGCTTTTGCTGCTTATTAGTAGTTCTGATGAAAAGTAAAATTAGACTTTTAATTATAATGAGGAGCACCAATAAGTGGCTCAATTTGATTAGTCAAAATTACTGACCCACTTTAAACAGAAGTAGTGATGTAACATTTTCCTTTTTTGTATAAAAGCTAATTGGTGATAGCTTTATATCTTGTAGAATATTTAGGTAATTTATTTTAGCACATCACTTTAGTTGAACGTAACAATCTGAGATTTCTTTAAAACATTTTATTGAGATATAATTCACATAACATAAAATTCACCATTTTAAAGGATACATTTAAGTGGTTTTTAGTTCCTGAACATTTTGATCACCCCCAAAAGAAACCCCATACCAATTAGCAATTGACCCAGTTATTCCTCTCCCTTTTCACTGTCAACTATGGATCTACTTTCTGTAGATTTGCCTATTCTGGACATTTCATGTAAATGGAATCATACAATATATATGGTGTTTTTCTTGTAACTTTCATGAATTAACTAATTTAGTTGTTTTTTTTTGAAATTGGTTGTATGTTTACAAGATACAAAATTTAGAAAGTGTCAAAATATGTATTCTTCCAGCCACCCTGTTTTCCCTTGATAAAGCCAATACTACCAGTTCCTTTTTTGTCTTTACAGATAGTCTATGTCAAGCAAATACATACATACTGGTTTTTTTCTTTGGCTTTTTTTTTTGTTTAAACTTTATAGAAGTATGTAGCATAATCTATAATTCTTTTGAACTTTATGCTCTTAATATATCTTGTAGATAATTTTGTATGAGTCCATAAAGTTTATAATTCTTTTCTAGCTGCAGAATATTCCACTCTGTTGTTGTACCACCATTTATCACTGGTGTGTATGCGTGTATTTGCACACATGTATATAAGATAAAGTCCTAGAAGAACTACTGTTTCATGGGATGTATGCATTTGTACTTTTGATATTTTCATGTTATCCTCTTAGATTCTGTCATCTTACACTCTCAGCAGCTGGTTAGATGAGAATGCTGGTTGACGTACACCCTTTACAACACCTCTGCCAAACTTTAATTTTTGCCGTTCTGATAGGGTAAAAAACAGTATCTTAGGACGACTTTAATTTCCTCTATTCCAAGACTATGTACGTTTTCATAACCATTTGCTTTTCCTATTCTTTGCCCATTTTTCTGTTAGATTTTTTGTCTTGTTGATGTGTATAAAAAGATCCCTTTTGATATTAGGGAAATTAGTTCTTTATAAGTTGCAAATATGGTTTTCCAGTTAGGCATTTGTTTTTTATTTTGCATGGATGGTTTTTGTATGTTAAAAACAAATTTACATGATTTTGAATTTATCAAAAATTCTGTCATCTTATTGACTTCTAGGTTTTGTGTCCTACTTATTATCAAAAAGGTTTTCTCAAAGATTTCTGTAAGAATTAAAAAAAAATTACACTGAGACGGGGTGGGGTGGGATTTAAATGTTTGGTCTGTCTGGAATTTTTTTCAGTGTAAGGTCTGAGGTGTGGAGCCAACTTTCTTTCCTAGTAAGTTCCAGTGATTTGTCATGGTTTCTTTAAATGTATGTACTAACAAGTTAAATAGCATTTTACTTATGTATGACCTCATGCCAGTACCATAATAAGAGTTGATCCTATACAAAGATAACATGTAAATTTGTTAATTTTTATTCATCTCAGGAGAACTTGCTGTGTAATGGAATCCTCTGGCAAATTAATTCATTAAGTATCAGGATCCTTTTAAAATGAAAATAACTTTCCAATTTAATCTCTTTAAGTCTGTATACTTTTCTTTTCTAAAAACTAAGGCATTTATTTTATTTTAAAATTAATTAATTATTTTGGCTGCGTTGGGTCTTTGTTGCTGCACGGAGGCTTTCTCTAGTTGTGGCGAGCAGGGGCTACTCTTCGTTTCGGCGCACGGGCTTCTCATTGCGGTGCCTTCTCTCGTTGCAGAGCACGGGCTCTAGGTGCGCGAGCTTCAGTAGTTGCGGCATGCAGGCCCTGTAGTTACAGCATGCGGGCCCTTAGAGCACACAGGCTTCAGTAGTTGTGGTGCTTGGGCTCAGTAGTTGCGGCGCTTGGGCTCAGTAGTTGTGGCGCTTGGGCTCAGTAGTTGTGGCACATGGGCTTAGTTGCTCTGTGGCAAGTGGGATCTTCCCTGACCAGGGATCTTCTCTTGCATTGGCAGGCAGATTCTTAACCACTGTGCCACCAGGGAAGTTCCAAGTCTGTATACTTTTATACTTTCACGTAGTTTTTCTAAAATGAATGTACGCTTTTTGTTTTTATGTGAGATTGTAGTATGTATAGTGAATTATTGGAGATTGGGATATGAGTAATTTAACTAATTAGATTAAAATGAACTTTATAAAGATAATCAAATATTCCAGAATCAGTATCTTCACAGTGATTGAGAGAAAGGTAGAAGCAAAGTCTTAGAAGAATTTAGGAATATATTTGGGGGGTAACATAATCATTCTTGTATTTTTGTTAACAAAATAAATGTTCACTTGGTTAAAGTGTTTTTTTGCTTGTTTTTTAGGCTGGGAAGGCCATTGTGATTATGTGGTAACTATAGTTATCTTACTACTGATTTTCCCACTGGAATCATGGAGGAGAAACAGCAGATTATATTGGCTAATCAAGATGGTGGGACAGTGGCAGGAGCAGCACCTACCTTCTTTGTCATCCTAAAACAGCCAGGAAATGGCAAAACTGATCAAGGAATTTTGGTTACTAATCGGGATGCCTGCGCTTTGGCTAGCAGTGTTTCATCACCAGGAAAATCTAAGGGAAAGATTTGCCTTCCAGCTGATTGTACTGTAGGAGGAATCACTGTCACCTTGGATAACAATAGTATGTGGAATGAATTCTATCATCGAAGCACAGAGATGATCCTGACCAAGCAAGGAAGACGCATGTTTCCTTACTGTCGTTATTGGATAACAGGTTTAGATTCAAATATGAAATATATCCTCGTCATGGATATATCTCCTGTGGATAACCATCGTTATAAATGGAATGGTCGCTGGTGGGAGCCCAGTGGGAAGGCTGAGCCCCATGTTTTGGGGAGGGTTTTTATTCATCCAGAATCTCCTTCCACAGGTCATTATTGGATGCATCAACCAGTATCTTTCTATAAACTCAAACTTACCAACAATACACTGGACCAAGAAGGGCATATTATCTTGCACTCTATGCATCGCTACCTGCCGAGGCTTCATTTGGTGCCTGCAGAGAAGGCTACCGAAGTGATACAGTTAAATGGCCCTGGTGTCCACACTTTTACCTTCCCACAGACTGAATTCTTTGCAGTAACAGCTTATCAAAACATTCAGATTACCCAGTTGAAAATAGATTACAATCCATTTGCTAAAGGCTTCCGGGATGATGGGCTGAATAGTAAGCCCCAGAGAGATGGAAAGCAAAAGAACAGCTCTGACCAGGAAGGGAATAGTGTTCCCAGTTCTCCTGGTCAACGGGTCCGTCTTACAGAAGGTGAGGGGTCAGAGATACAGCTAACTGATTCGGATCCTTTATTGAGGGGTCATGAAGCATCATGCAAGGGTTTGGAGAAGCCTTCCCTTAATGTAAAACGAGACTTTCTAGGTTTCATGGATATTGATTCAGCACTTGGTGAAGTTCCTCAGTTGAAGCAAGAGGTTTCTGAAAGGTAGGTAACAGATTTTCTGTTCTTAGAGATAAAAGGAAGGTTTGAACTTAAAATACTGATTGTGTGGACTGCTGACTTTAGACATTGATAAATGCAAGCTGCTATAAAATATACCACAGTTGCTTTTACATTCTGTGAAGAGACAGTTCATTTTTCTGTAATGAATATTGATTGGGTTCACAATCCAGAATTGTAGGCAAATTAGATGACTTATCAGAATGGGGACCTTAGATTTAGATTTTAGGTTTAGACTTTTGTTAATCGTGTGTGGCTGTTCCTTGTTAATATACGTACATGAATTTTAAAAAATATTGAAATATAGTTGATGTACAGTATGTATAGACAACTCTTGACTGATTGGAGAAGGGAAAAGAATGACCCCCAAATCATAACTGAAACAGAACTTATCCAGTGAGCCACAGAAGAGATTTAAAGTAAAGTTGTTTATATGTAGTACATAAGAATTTTGTGCCCTCTGGACATCCTAATCCATAAATTGCCTGAGTAAGAAATAAGCTGAAGGTTATTACATGTTAAAATAGCATGATATACTCTTGTGCTTTTAAAATTTGAACTTGTGTTATTTATTTATTTTTATCAAAGTCTTTATGTTTTTTAGAGCAATTTTAGGTTTGCAGCAAAATTGAGAGGAAAGTACAGAGATTTCCCATACAGCCCCTGCCTCCACACATGCATAGCCATTCCCATTAGCAACATTCCCCACCAGAGTGGTACATTTGTGTCAATTGATGAACCTATATTGATGCATCATAATCACCCAAGCATCATAATCACCCAAAGTTCATAGATTACATAAGGGTTCATTGTTGGTGATATACATTCTGTGGGTTTGGACAAATATGTAATGACATGTATCCACCCTCGTAGTATCATACAGAGTATTTTCATTGCCCTAGAAATCCTCTATTCTCCACCTGTTAATTCCCTTTCCCCTTCACATGTGGCAACCTTTTACCTTTTTATTATCTCACTGCTTTGCCTTGTCCAGAATTTCATATAGTTGGAATTATACAGTATGTAGCCTTCTCAGATTGGCTTCTTTCACTTAGTAATATTTATATAAGGTTCCTTCATGTCTATTCATGGCTTGATAGCACATTTTTTTTTCAGTGCTGAATAATATTTCCTTGGTTGGTTGTACCAGTTCATTTATTCATTCACCTCCTGAAGGACATCTTGGGTGCTTCCCAGTTTTGGCAATTATGAATAAAGCTGCCACAAACATCCATGTCCAAGTCTTCAGTTCATTTGGGTATATACCAAAGAGCATGGTCGCTAGATCGTATGGTAACAGTAGTGTTAGATTTATAAGAAACTGCCAAACTCTTCCAAAGTGGCTGTACCATTTTGCAGAAATGAGAGTTCTTGTTGCTCTGAATCCTTGTCAGCACTTGGTGTTGTCAGTTTTCTGGATTTTGGCCTTTCTGATAGGTGTGTAGTAGTAGTATCTTGTTTAAATTTGCCTTTCCCTGATGACACGATGTGGTGCATCTTTTCATATGCTTATTTGCCATCTGTATGTCATCTTTGGTGTCTTTTAAGGTCTTTGGCCCATTTTCTAATCAGATTGTTTTACTGTTTTCTTAAGAGTTCCTTATATATTTTGGTGGTTTTTTTGCGGGGGGGGTGCTGCCTTGGGTCTTAGTTGTGGCACATGGGATCGTCGTTGCGGCGCGCGGGCTTCTCTCTACTTGTGGCGCACGGGCTGCAGAGTGCATGGGCTCAGTAGTTGCGGTGTGCAGGCTTAGTCGCCCCATGGCATGTGGGATGTTAGTTCCCTGACCAGGGATCGAACCTGCATCCCCTGCATTGGAAAGTGGATTCTTAACGACCACCAGGGAAGTCCCAGTTCCTTGTATATTTTGGATAACATGTCTTTTGCAAATATTTTCTCCTAGTCTGTGGTCTGTCTTCTCATTCTCTTGTCGTTGTCTTTCACAAAGCAGTTTATTATTTTAATGAAGTTCAGCCTATCCGTGATTTCCTTCATGGGTCATGCCTTTGATTTCATATCTAAAAAGTCATTGCCATATTTAAGGTCATGTAGGTTTTCTCTTAGGTTATCTTTTAGGATCCTTATAGTTCTGTGTTTTACATTTTGGTTTATGATCCATTTTGTATTAATTTATGTGAAAGTTGGAAGGTCTGCGTCTAGATTCATTTCTTTCTTTTTTTTTTTTTTTTGTGGTAAGCGGGCCTCTCACTGTTGTGGCCTCTCCCGCTGCGGAGCACAGGCTCCGGACGCGCAGGCTCAGCGGCCATGGCTCATGGGCCCAGCCGCTCCGCGGCATGTGGGATCTTCCCGGACCAGAGCACGAACCCGCGTCCCCTGCATCAGTAGGCGGATTCTCAACCACTGCGCCACCAGGGAAGCCCTAGATTCATTTCTTTGCATGTGGATGTCCTGCTGTTCCAGCACCGTTTGTTGAGAAGACTCTCTTTGCTCCATTGTACTGTTATTGCTCCTTTGTCAAAGATCAGTTGACTCTATTTATGTGAGTCTATTTGTGGACTGTCTAGTCTGTTGCATTGACCTATTTGTTCTTTCATCATTACTATACTAATTTGATTACTGTAGCTTTTTAAGTAAGTCTTGAACTTGGGTAGTGTTAGCCCTCCAACTTTGTTCTCCTTCAATATTGTGTTGGCTATTTTGGATCTTTTTCTTCTCTATGTAGACTTGAGAATCAGTTCATCAGTATCCATAAAATGACTTGCTGGGATTTTGCTTTTGGTTGCATTGAATCTATAGATCAAGTTGGGAAGAACTGACATCTTAACTGTATTGAGTCTTCCTATTCATGAACACTGACTATCTCTCCATTTATTTAGTTCTTCAATTTTTTTCATCAGAGTATTGTCATTTTCCCTATATTGATCTTGCACATATTAGATTCATACCTCAGTATTTCACTATTTGGGGGTGATAATGTAAATGGTATTGTTTTTCTAAATTCAAATTCCACTTGTTCTCTGTTGATATATAGGGAAGCAATTGACTTTGGTACTTTATCCTTGTATTCTGCAACCTTGCTATAATCACTTATTAGTTCCAGAAGATTTTTGGAGATTCTTTTGGATTTTCTATCTAGACGATCATGTCATTCATGGACAAGACAGCTTTCTTTCTCTCAAATCTGTATTCCTTTATTTCCTTTTCTTGTCCTATTGCATTCACTAGGACTTCCAGTATGATGCTGAAAAGGAGTGATGAGAGGCGACATCCTTGCCTTGTTTCTGATCTTAGTGGGAAAGTTTCTAGTTTCTTACCATTAAGTATGATGTTTGTTTTAGGTTTTTTGTAGATATTCTTTTTTTTGGCTGTGCTAGTTCCCTTTGTAGATATTCTTGATTAAGTTGAGGAAGTTCCCTTCTATGGCTAACTTACTGAGAGTTTTTATCATGGATAGGTGTTGCATATTGTCAAATGCTTTTTCTGAATCTGTTGATATCATGTGACTTTTTTTTTTCTTTTCTGGTTCATTGATGTGATGGATTATGTTAATTGATTTTTGAATGAACGAGCCTCATATACCTGGGGTGAATCCCGCATCGTCATGGTGTATAATTCTTTTTATATGTTTTATTTGATTTGCTCTTATTTTGTTGAGGATTTTTGCATTTATGTTCTTGAGGAATAATGGTCTGTAGTTGTCTTGTAATGTCTTTGTCTGGTTTTGGGATTGGGGTTATGCTGGCTTCATAGAAGGAGTCAGGAAGTATTGCCACTACTCCATCTTCTGAAAGAGATTGTAGAGAATTGGTATCATTTCTTTCCCATATGTTTGGGAAATTTTACCAGTGAACCTGGTAAAACCTGGGCCTGGTGCTTTCTGTTTTGGAACCTTATTGATTCAATTTCTTTCTTTTCTTTT
>NC_041224.1:96856457-96856594 GCF_002837175.3 Physeter macrocephalus | reverse complement strand
CTTTTTTTTTTTTTTTTTTTAAATTAATTAATTAATTAATTTATGGCTGTGTTGGGTCTTTGTTTCTGTGCGAGGGCTTTCTCTAGTTGTGGCACGCGGGGGCCACTCTTCATCGCGGTGCGCGGGCCTCTCACTAT
>NC_041224.1:96838054-96856246 GCF_002837175.3 Physeter macrocephalus | reverse complement strand
GGTGCGCGGGCCTCTCACTATCGCGGCCTCTCTTGTTGCGGAGTACAGGCTCCAGACGCGCAGGCTCAGTAATTGTGGCTCACGGGCCCAAGAGCTCCGCGGCATGTGGGATCCTCACAGACCAGTGCTCGAACCTGTGTCCGCTGCATTGGCAGGCAGACTCTCAACCACTGCGCCACCAGGGAAGCCCTGATTCAATTTCTTAAATAAATATAGGCCTATTTTGATTGTTTCTTGTGTGAGCTTTGGAAGATTGTGTTTTTCAAGGAAGTTGCTCATTTCATCTAGGGTATCATTTGTTGGCATAAAATTGTTCATATATTCCTTTATTATCCTTTTGATGTCCATGGGATCTGTAGTGGTGTCCCTCTTTTTCTTTTTTAAAATTTAATTTATTATTTATTTTGGTTGCACCAGGTCTTAGTTGCGGCTGGTGGTCTCCTTAGTTGTGGCATGCAAAACTCTTAGTTGTGCTATGCATGTGGGATCTAGTTCCCTGACTAGGGATCGAACCCACGTCCCCTGCATTGGAAGGTGGATTTTTAACTGCTGTGCCACCAGGGAAGTCCCCACTCTTTTTATTTCTGATAATAGCAATTTGTGTCTTCTGTCTTTTTTCCTTAGGCTGGCTAGAGGCTTATTGATGTTTTTTATTGATCTTTGAAAAGATAATTTTAAAAAATCAATAAAAAGTTAAAAAAATCAGCTTTTGGTTTTATTGATTTTTATCTACTGATTTTTTTGTTTTCAATTTCATTGATTTCTGCCCTGTTTCTTATTTCTTTTCTGCTGCTCACTTTGGATTTAATTTGCTCTTTTTCTAATTTCCTAAGGTGGAAACTTAGATTATTGATTTTAGATCTTCTTTCTTTTCTAATATATGCATTCAGTGCTGTGTTTCTTTGTAAGCACTGCTTTCTCTGTGTCCCACAAATTTTGATAAGTTGTATTTATATTTTCACTTAGTTCAGAATATTTAAAAATTTCTCTTGAGATTTTTTTCTTTGACCCATGTGTTATTTAGAAGTGTGTTGTTCGGGCTTCCCTGGTGGCGCAGTGTTTGCGCGTCCGCCTGCCAATGCAGGGGAACCAGGTTCGTGCCCCGGTCTGGGAGGATCCCGCGTGTTGCGGAGCGTCTGGGCCCGTGGGCCATGGCCGCTGGGCCTGCGCGTCCGGAGCCTGTGCTCCGCAACGGGGGAGGCCACAGCAGGGGGAGGACCGCATACCACAAAAAAAAAAAAAAAAAAAAAAAGAAGTGTGTTGTTTAATCAGTTACTTTGGGATTTTTGTTATTTTTCTGTCAGTGATTTCTAGTTTAATTCCATTATAGTCTTTTTAAGTTTTTTAAGATGTGTTTTTTGGTCCAGAATGTGGTTTAGCTTGGTGAATGTTCCATGTTAACTTGAGAAGAATGTGTATTCTGCTGTTGTTGAAGTAGTCTATACATGTCAATTATATCTAGTTAATTGATGGCTTAACTGAATTCCATTATGTCCTTACTGACTTTCTGCCTGCTGGATCTGTCGATTTCTGATGTGTTTTAGTCTCTAATAGTAGATTCATCTGTTTCTCCTTGCATTTCTTTTAGTTTTTGCCTCATGTAGGTTGATACTCTGTTTTGGGGCACATATACATTAAGGATTGTTATGTCTTCTTGGAGGATTGACCCTTTATCATTATGTAACGTCCTTCATTATCCCTGATAACTTTATTACTTTTAAGTCTATTCTGTCTGAAATTAAGATAGCTACTTCTGCTTTCTTTTGATTAGTGTTAGCATGATATATTTTTCTCTATCCATTTACTTTTATTTTTTATTTTAATTTTTTTTTGCGTTACGCGGGCCTCTCACTGTTGTGGCCTCTCCCGTTGCGGAGCACAGGCTCTGGACGCGCAGGCTCAGCAGCCATGGCTCACGGGCCTAGCCGCTCCGTGGCGTGTGGGATCTTCCCAGACTGGGGCACAAACCTGTGTCCCCTGCATCGGCAGGTGGATTCTCAACCACTGTGCCACCAGGGAAGCCCCATTTCCTTTTAATTTTTATGTGTCTTTATATTTAAAGTGGGTTTTACAGATAATATGTAATTGGGTCTTTTTTAAAAAAATTAATTTATTTTTATTTATTTTTGGCTGTGTTGGGTCTTCGTTGCTGTGCGCGGGCTTTCTCTAGTTACAGCAAGCGGGGGCTACTCTTCGTTGCAGTGCATGGGCTTCTCATTGCAGTGGCTTCTCTTTGCAGAGCATGGGCTCTAGGCGCTTGGGCTTCAGTAGTTGTGGCACACGGGCTCAGTAGTTGCGGCTTGTGGGCTCTAGAGCGCAGGCCCAGTAGTTGTGGTGCACGGGCTTAGTTGCTCCGCGGCATGTGGGATCTTCCCAGACCAGGGATCGAACCCGTGTCCCCTGCATTGGCAGGTGGATTCTTAACCACTACGTCACCAGTGAAGCCCTGGGTCTTGTTTTTTGATCCATTCTGACTGGTGCATTTAGACTGTTGACATTCAAAGTGATTATTGAAATAGTTGGATTAATATCTACCATATTTATTACAGCTTTTTTGTCCTTGTTCTTTGTTTCTACTTTTGTTTTCCACACTTTATTTGCCTTTTGTGGCTTTAGTTGAGTGTTCTATATGATTTGGTTTTCTTTCTCTTCTTAGCATATCAGGTATACTTTAACTCTTTTTAGTGGTGACTCTGTGGTTTGAATATACATTTACAACTTAGCTCAAGTCCATTTTCAGATAACACTATATTGCTTCACAGGTAGTTTGTAAATCCTCTCTCCTGTTCTTTGTATCACTGCCATCATTCATTTCGCTTATGTATAAGTATATATATGTGATATATATGTAAGTAATCAAATGCATTGTTGCTGTTATTATTTTGAACAAATTGTTACTGTTAGATCAACTAAGAACAAGAACAAAAGAAAGTTTTTTATTTTACATTCACTTATTTCTTCCTTGTTCTTTATGGAGATTTGAGTTTGACGTGTTATTTTACATTTGTCTGAAGAACTTCTTTTAATATTTCTTGGAAGTCAGATCAACTGGCAAATTCTGTTAATTTTTGTTTGTGAAAGTCTTTATTTCTCCTTTAATTTTGCAGGGTACAGAATTCTAGGTTGGTGTTTTACTCTCTGAATACTTATAATATTTCACTCTTTTTGATTCTGTGGTTTCTGAGGAGAAGTTGGATAGAATTCTTATCTTTGTTCCTCTGTAGGTAAGGTGTCTTTCCTCTGGCTTCTTTTCGTATATTTTCTTTATCTTTGATTTTCTGTAGTTTAAAAATGGCATCACTACATACAGTCTTTTGGTAGTTATCATTCTTGGTGTTCTGTGAGCTTCTGGTTCTGTGGTTTGATGTCTGACGTTAATTTGGGGAAATCTCAGTCATCATTGTTTTAAATATTTCTTCTGTTCCTCTCTTCTTCTGATACTCACATTATGCGTATGTTGCATCTTTTGTAGTTGTCCCACAGTCCTTGGATATTTTATTCTTTTCAGCCTTTGTTTTCTTTCCTTTTCAGATTTGGAGGTTTCTGTTGCTATATCTTCAAGCTTAGAGATTGTTTTCTCAGCCGTGTCTAGTCTACTAATAAGCCTATCAAAAGCATTCTTCATTTCTTTCTTTTTTTTTTTTAAATTTATTTATTTATTTATGGCTGTGTTGGGTCTTCGTTTCTGTGCGAGGACTTTCTCTAGTTGCGGCGAGCGGGGGCCACTCTTCATTGCGGTGCGCGGGCCTCTCACTGTCGTGGCCTCTCTTGCTGTGGAGCACAGGCTCCAGACGCGCAGGCTCAGTAGTTGTGGCTCACGGGCCCAGTTGCTCCGTGGCATGTGGGATCTTCCCAGACCAGGACTCTAACCCGTGTCCCCTGCACTGGCAGGCAGATTCTCAACCACTGCGCCACCAGGGAAGCCCCCATTCTTCATTTCTTTTACCATGTTGTTGATCTTTAGCATCTCTTTTTGTTTTTCTTAGGATTTTCATTTCTCTGCTTACATTGCACATCTGTTTGCATGTTGTTTCTTTATTTATTAGAATCCTTAGTATGTTAATCATAGTTATAAATTCCCAGTCTGGTAATTTCAGCATCCCAGTATGATAATTTTGATGATTGCTCTGTCTTCACATTGTGTTTTTTTGCCTTTTAATATGCTTTGTAATTGTTTCTTGATAGCTGGACATGATGTGTTAGGTAAAAGGAAGTGCTGTAAATAGGCATTTAATAATGTTGTGGTAAGACATGGATGTGAGGGAAAGGGAAGTGTTCTTTAGTCCTATGGTTAGGTCTCAGTTTTTTTGTGTGTGTGTGGTACACGGGCCTCTCACTGTTGTGGCCTCTCCTTTTGCGGAGCACAGGCTCCGGACGCGCAGGCTCAGCGGGCATGGCTCACGGGACTAGCCGCTCCGCGGCATGTGGGATCTTCCTGCACCGGGGCACAAACCCATGTCCCCTGCATCGGCAGGCGGACTCTCAACCACTGCGCCACCAGGGAAGCCCTAGGTCTCAGTTTTTTAATGAGTCTGTGACTCTGGACTGTGAACTTCACAAGTACTTCTCATATTCCTTCTTGCCCCCTTAAGTTGGACAGGATTGGCTAGAGTAGGCTGGAGTTGGATATTTCCTTTCCCCAGGTCAGTTAGGCTCTGATAAAAACCAAGTTAGACTCTGGTTAACTAATTTTTCCAGAGGTTAAGCTTTTATGTTAAAAGTAACAGAGACTGACCCCCCGGCCCAGGATTTTTCGCACGAGGGAATATTTACTGTGAGAACCTAGTCTAGCTCCTGGTGGAAAACTTACAGAAATGTGGGAGCAGCCCTATAACTGGGTACCCCTGGAGTTTTAAACTCAGGTTTGTCTACATTGAGCCTCCAGCAACTCCAGTTACAGTTCAGGTTTTTCTACCCTGGCACTGGTTCCCAAGGTGGTTTCCATTGTCAGTTACTGCTCCAACCATGATCCCCTGTGTCCACCTGACTGTTTTCAGCAGTTTGCACTGTACTCTCACTGTCTCTCTTTCTCTTTCCTTTTTTTTTTTTTTTTTTTAAATAGAGAAGCCTGTGTGAAACCTGGCTTGTTTCTTTTCAAAAAATATTTATTTATTTGGCTGCATAGGTTCTTAGTTGTGGCATGTGGGCTCTTTGTTGCGGTGCACAGGCTTAGTTTTCCTGCAGCATGTGGGATCTTAGTTCCCTGACCAGGGATGGAACCTGCGTCCCCTGTGTTGGAAGGTGGATTTTTAACCACTGGACCACCTGACTGTTTTCAGCAGTTTTCACCGTTCTCCCACTGTCTCTCTTTTTCTTTTCTTTTTTTTTTTTTTTTTTTTAAATAGAGAAGCCTGTGTGAAACCTGGCTTGTTTCTTTTCAAAAAATATTTATTTATTTGGCTGCATAGGTTCTTAGTTGTGGCATGTGGGCTCTTTGTTGCGGTGCACAGGCTTAGTTTTCCTGCAGCATGTGGGATCTTAGTTCCCTGACCAGGGATGGAACCTGCGTCCCCTGTGTTGGAAGGTGGATTTTTAACCACTGGACCACCAGGGAAGTCCCCTCACCATCTCTTGTGGATTCAAAAGAGTTGTTGATTTTTCAGTCCGTTTAACTTTTCACTTGTTAGAACATAGTGGCTGTTTCTAAACTCCTTACATGTGCAGCTGGAAACTTGCCTTATTTGAATGTTGAAACCCAAGTTCGGCAGAAGTATTTCCCAGCCCAGTACTTTTCCTTAACCTTCCTTTTCTCACTTAATTCATATCCCATTAACAGCTACTATTCTTTGAGTTTGGAATCCCCACATTCATGAGTTCCCTGACTTGTTTATGGGCAAGTTAGTGCTTTGCTATTTTCTAAGGGTTGTTGACAGGTGGAGTGTATGTTACTCAAGCAGTGAACAGGTTTTTCTTTTATTCTGTCAAGGGGGAAAGTGGTTTTCAGTTTATGCTTTTCACTGTGGCTTTTGTTTTTTTTTTTTGGCAGTTGCAACTAGAGGATGCCACCCAGTGTGTAATCATCTTGATTACCCAGTACAATTAAAAAAAATTGAAACACTTCAACACCAGTATTGTTTTGAATTGATTTTATTGAAGGATAGTTGATTTAGTGTTTAATTTTTATTGTACAGCAAAGTGATTCAGTTAGACATATATGTACATTCTTTTTCATATTCTTTTCCATTATGGTTTATCACAGGACATTGAATATACAGTGCTATCCATTGGGACCTTGTTGTTTATCCATTCTGTACATAATAGATTGCATGTACTACTCCCAAACTCCCAATCCATCCCTCCCCTTCTTTCCCCCTTGGAAACCACAAGTCTGTTTTCTATGTCTGTGAATCTGTTTCTGTTTTGTGGGTAAGTTCATTTGTGTTATATTTTAGATTCCACATATGTGATATCATATGGTGTTTGTCTTTCTCTTTCTGAATTCACTTAGTATGATAATCTCTGGTTGCATCCATGTTGCTACAAATGGCATTATTTCATTCTTTTTTTTATGGCTGAGTAGTATTCCTTTATATATTATATGTACCACACTCTAGGTCCATCCATGTTGCTACAAATGGCATTATTTCATTCTTTTTTTTATGGCTGAGTAGTATTCCTTTATATATTATATGTACCACATTTTCTTTATCCAGTCATCTGTCAGTGGACATTTAGGTTGTTTCCATGTCTTGGCTGTTGTGAATAGTGCTGCTGTGGACATGGGGTGCATGTATCTTTTTGAATTATAGTTTTGTCCAGATAGATGCCCAGGAGTGGGATTGCTGGATCCTATGACAATTCTATTCTTAGTTTATTGAGGAACCTCCATATTGTTTTCCATAGTGAATGCACTAATTTACATTCCCACTAACAGTGTAGGAGGATTCCCTTTTCTCCACACCCTCTCCAGCATTTGTTATTTGTAGACTTTTTAATGATGGCCTTTCTGACTGGTGTGAGGTGATACCTCATTGTGGTTTTGATTTGCATTTCTCTAATAATTAGTGGTGTTGAGCATCTTTTCATGTCCCTGTTGGCCATCATGTCCCTGTTGGCCATCTGTATGTCTTCTTCGGAAAAAGTTCTATTTAGGTCTTTTGTCTGTTTTTTCGGTTGGATTGTTTGTTTTTGTTATTGAGTTGTGTGAGCTGTTTGTATATTTTGGAAATTAAGTCCTTGTTGGTCACATCATTTGCAAATATTTTCTCCCAGTCCATAGGTTGTCTCTTTGTTTTGTTTATGGTTTCCTTTGCTGTACAAAAGCTTTTAAGTTTGATTACGTCCCATTTGTTTATTTTTGCTTTTATTTCTATTGCCTTGGGAGACTGACCTAAGAAAACATTGGTATGATTTATGTCATAATGTTTTTTTTTTTTTTTTTTTTTTGTGGTATGCGGGCCTCCCTCTGCTGCGGCCTCTCCCGTTGCGGAGCGCAGGCTCAGCGGCCATGGCTCACGGGCCCAGCCGCTCCGCGGCATGTGGGATCCTCCCAGACCGGGGCGCGAACCCGGTTCCCCTGCATCGGCAGGTGGACGCGCAAGCACTGCGCCACCAGGGAAGCCCCTATGTCATAATGTTTTGCCTGTGTTCTCTTCTAGGAATTTTTTGGCAACACCAGTATTTTTACCCTCATTATCCAAAAGCAGTTTAATCTATCCTTGGATGATGAAGGATTTTAAAATTACTTTGGAGGCCCGGGTGAGGAGTTAGTTAGCTGAAAGAGTCATGTGTATTTCTTTGTTATAGACAGTGGCTTTTGGTGTTACATATGATATTATAAGCTTCTGATCTTAATGAGTCAAGAAAATGGTTCAGATTTATGAGTGCATCAGTATCCTTGTTACTGAAGGGAAAAAAACAACTTGATATGCATGCTCCAAGAAACAGCATTATCATCATGTCTGAAAGTGGTATTTAGCTATATGCGAACTTTGTCTTCTGTATGCAAGCTTGATTTGGGAGCTGAGATTATTTTGAGGCAGGCATTGTTATGAGAACTTTTAGGATTTACTCTCAGAGTAACTTTAATGTATAACATACAGCAGTGTTAATTATTAATCATGTTGTACATAATAAGTCTAGTGCTTATTTATTTTCTAACTGGAAGTTTATACCTTTTCACCACCATCATCCAGTTTCCCATTCCCCCACCTCCAGTAACCACAAATCTGATTTCTTTCTGAGTTTGTTTTGAAGTATAATAGACCTACAACAATATGTTCATTCTGGCATGTAGCATAGGGTGATTTGATATTTCTATACATTACAAAGTGATCATCATTATAAATCTAGTTACCATCTGTCAGTATGCAAAGATATTACATTATTATTGGCTGTATTTCCTGACTGTACATTTCATCCCTGTGACTCATTTATTTTGTCACTGGAAGTTTGTACCTCTTTTAATTCCCCTCACTTATTTCATTCATTCCCCCCACCCTCCCCTCCTCTGGTAACCATCTGTTTCTTCTCTAGATCTTTGACTCTGTTTTTGTTTTCCTACGTTTGTTCACTTGTTTTTTAGATTCCACATATAAGTGAAATCATGCAGTATTTGTCTTTTTAGTCTGACTTATTTCACTTAGCACAATATCCTCTAGGTCTATCCATGTTGTTGCAAATGGCAAGATTTCATTCTTGTTTTGTGGCTAATATTCATCTATCTGTTACCTTCTTTTTTTTTTTTTAATTCATATCATTTAAAAATCTCTAATCCTGGGCTTCCCTGGTGGCCCAGTGGTTGAGAGTCTGCCTGCTGATGCAGGGGGCGCGGGTTTGTGCCCCGGTCCGGGAAGATCCCACGTGCCACGGAGCGGCTAGGCCCGTGAGCCATGGCCGCTGAGCCTGTGCGTCCGGAGCCTGTGCTCCGCAACGGGAGAGGCCACAACAGTGAGAGGCCGCGTACCGCAAAAAAAAACAAAAACAACTTATTTACTTACTTACTTATTTTATTTATTTATTTATTTATTTGTGGCTGTGTTGGGTCTTCGTTTCTGTGCGAGGGCTTTCTCTAGTTGTGGCAAGTGGGGGCCACTCTTCATCGTGGTGCACGGGCCTCTCAGTATTGTGGCCTCTCTTGTTGCGGAGCACAGGCTCCAGATGCACAGGCTCAGTAATTGTGGCTCACGGGCCTACTTGCTCCGCGGCATGTGGGATCTTCCCAGACCAGGGCTCGAACCCGTGTCCTCTGCATTGGCAGGCAGATTCTCAAGCACTGCACCACCAGGGAAGCCCTATCTGTTATCTTCTTTATCTATTTACCTATTCATAGACACTTAGGTTGCTTCCATATCTTGGTCATTGTGAATAATGCTGCTATGAACATGGGGGTACATATGTATTTTTAAATTAGTGCTTTTGTTTTCTTTGGAAAAATACGCAGAAGTGGAATTGCTTGGCAATTGCTATGGCAGTTCTATCTTTAAATTCGTGAGGAACCTCCATACTGTTCTCCGTAGCGGCTGTACCATTTTACATACTCACCAACAGTGCCTGAGGGTTTCCTTTTCTCCACATTCTCTCCAGCAGTTGTTATCTATTGTCTTTTTGATAGTATCCATTTTGACAGGTATGAGGTGATAGCTCATTGTGGATTTGACTTGCATTTCCTTGATGATGAGTGATGTTGAGCATCTTTTCATGTACCTGTTGCCCGTTTGTATGTCTTCTTTGGAGAAATGACTATTTAGGTCCTCTGTCCATTTTGTGATTGGATAGCTTGTTTTTTTTTGATGTTGAGTTAAATGAATTTTTGTATATTTTGGATATTAGCCATTTGTTAAATTGTTTGTGAATATCTTCTCTCATTCAGTAGGCAGCCTTTTCATTTGTTGATGGTGCAAAAGCTGTGCAAAAAGCTTTTTAGTTTAAGTCCGATTTGTCTGTTTTTGCTTTTGTTTGGCTTGCCCCAGGAGACATATCCAAAGAACTATTGCTAAGACTGAGGTAAAAAATATTGCTAACACTGCCTATGGTGTCTTCTAGGAGTTTTATGATTTCAGGTTTTACCTTTAAATCTTTAATCCACTTTGAGTGTATTTTTGTATATTGTGTGAGAAAATAGTCCAGTTTGATTCTTTTGCATGTAGTTGTCTGGTTTTTTCAACACCATTTATTGAAAAGGCTGTCTTTTCCCCATTGTATAGTCTTGCCTCCTGTGTTGTAGATTAAATGTCCATGTAATTGTGGGTTCATTTCTGGGCTCTCTATTCTGTTGCATTGATCTGTGTCTACTTTTGTGCAAGTGCCTTACTGTTTTGATGACTGTAGCTTTGTAGTATAGTTTGAAATCAGTGATCATGGTACCTCCAGTTTGTTCTTGTTTCTCAGTATTGTTTTGGCTCTGTGGGGTCTTTTGGGTTTTCATACAAATTTAGAGTAATTTTTTCTGGTTCTACGAAAAATGCCATTGGTATTTTGATAGGGATTGCACTCAATCTGTAGATTACCTTGGGTAGTACAGTCATTTTAACAATATTAATTCTTCCAGTCTGTGAGCATGGTATATCTTTTCATCTGTTGGTGTTGTCTTAATTCTTTTTATCACTGTCTTATAGTTTTCTGAGTACAAGTCTTTTATCTCCTTAGATATATTTCTAGGTATTTTATTTCTTTTCGATGCAGTTGTAAATGAGATTGATTCCTTAGTTTCTCTTCCTGATAGCTTGTTGTTAGTGTATAGAAACGCAACAGATTTCTGTGTTTTAATTTTGTAACCTGAAACTTTACAGTCATTTATTTGTTCTAATAGTTTTTTGGTGGCGTCTTTAGAATTTTCTATATATGGCAATAGTATGTCACCTGAAAACAGTGACAGTTTTACTTCTTCCTTTCCAATTTGGATTCTTTTTATTTCTTTTTCTTGTCTGATTACTTTGGTTAGGATTTCCAGTATTATGTTGAATAAACTGGGTGAGAGTGGTCATCTTATCTTGTTCCTGATGTTAGAGGCAATGTTTTCAGCTTTTCGCTGTTGAGTAAGGTGTTGACTATATGTTTGTTATATGATCTTTATTATGTTGAGGTATGTTTCCTCTGTACCTACTTTGTTGATAGTTTTTATCATAAGTGGATTCTGAATTTTGTCAGAAGCTTTTTCTGCAATTATTGAGATGACATGATTTTTATTCTTTAACTTGTTAATGTGGTATTACCATTACCAGATTGATTTGCAGATATTGAACCATCGTTGCATTGCTGGGTTAAATCCCACTTTATCAAGGTTTGTGATCCTTTTGTATTTATTTATTTGGCTGAGCTGGGTCTTAGTTTTGGCAGTAGGGATCTTTAGTTGCAGCATGCAGGATCTTTTAGTTGCGGCATGCGGGCTCTTCGTTGCAGCATGCGGGATCCAGTTCCCTGACCAGGGATCGAACCTGGGCCTCCTGCATTGGGAGCAGTGAGTCTTAACCACTGGGCTACCAGGGAAGTCCCTATGATCCTTTTAATGCATTGTTGAATATGTTTTGCATATATTTTGTTAAGGATTTTTTACATTTATGTTCATCAGTGACATTGGCCTGTAATTGTTTTTGCAAGGGGGTGATGTCTTTGATTTTGGTATCAGGGTGATGCTGGCCTAATAGAAGTTCGGAAGCATTCTTTCCTCTTTGATGTTTTGGAATATTTTGAGAAGAATAGGTGTTAATTGTCTAAATGGTTGGTAGAATTCACCTTTGAAGCCATCTGGTCCTGGACTTTTCTTTCTTGGGAGTCTTTTAAATTACTGTTTCAATTTTATTATTTGTACAGTACGTCCCCTACATACGAACGAGTTCTGTTCTCAGAGTGTGTTCGTACATTCAGTTTGTTCGTAAGTCCAATGAGGTTAGTCTAGGTACCCGACTAACACAATTGGCTATATAGTACTGTACTATAATAGTTTTATAATACTTTTCACACAAATAATACATAAAGAACAAGCAAACACAAAAAGTAAAGATAACATTTTTAGTCTTCCTGTCCAGTACCTTGAAAAGTACAGCAGTATAGTACAACAGCTGGCGTACAGGAACTGGCATCAAGTGAACAGGCAAGAAGAGTTACTGACTAGAGGAGGGAGGGGAGGTGGGATATAGTAGAGCTGAAGGATCTTCCGCAATAGGAGGTGGAGGGCAAGCTACAATTTCCCTCATGCCTGACGGTGATGGAATGCACGTTCGCATCTTTGAAAGTTCGTAACTTGAAGGTTCGTATGTAGGGAACTTACTGTAATCGGCCTGTTTATATTTTGTATTTCTTCCTGATTCAGTCTTGGCAGATTGTACTAGGTGATTATTTCTAGGAATTTATCTAGTTCCTCTAGGTTGCCCATTTTATTGGCATATAATTCTGTGGTGTAATCTCTTTATAATCATTTATGTTTTTGTGGTGTCGGTTGTTACTTCTCTTTTTTTAATTTTTGATTTTTTTGGGTCCTCTCTTTTTTTTTATTGATGAGTTTGGGTAAAGGGGTGTCAATTTTATCTTTTCAAAGAACCAGTTGTTTCATCCTTATTTTGTTTATGAAAAGGAAATTGCTCTTTCGTATTGTGTATGGCACAGTGTATGGAAATGCAGCTGATCCTTTATATTGATTTTGTATTGTGTAGCTTTGTTGAATTTATTAACTGACTCTTTGTGTGTGTGTGTGTGTGTTATTTAGAGTTTCCTACATATAAGATCATGTCACCTGTGACAGAGATACCTTTATTGTATATGTGTGTGTGTGTGTGTGTATTATTTAGAGTTTCCTACATATAAGATCATGTCACCTGTGACAGAGATACCTTTATTTTTTCCTTTCCAATTTGAATTGATACTATTTTTTTCTTACCTAATTGCTTCAGTTACAATTTTCAGTACTGTGTTAAATAGAAGTGGTGAAAGTGGGATCATTCTGGTTTTAATTTGCATTTTTCAAGTACATTTTCAGTAATTTCTTCAGAAAGGATGTATGGGACATAGAATTTTAGAATGTTTAAATAAAATCACTTCTGAGGAAGGTAGTAATCCCCTTCTTCATCCCTCTCAACAGTTTTCTTCTTGCATGTTGAAAAATAGATTTATTATACCCTCATACTTTTATAATTTTTTTGGTTGAGTGTAGAGTTCCATGCTGAAAATGTGTTGTCGAGTTCCAGTTTCCTGTTGAGAAGTTTGATTCCTGGTGGTTTGAAGGCTCTTAAGATTTTTTTGTTGATCTCTCTTATGAAATTTCACAATGATGAGCCGTGGTATGGTTGTTCTCATCATTGTGAGAAAACACGTTTTTTCAAAACAAGAAGTTCATATTCTTTGGTCCTAGGAACATTTAAGTATTATTTCTGTTAATTTTTTCACTTTCTTTTTGCTATTTTCTCTTTTAAATTTTTTTCTTTCTTTTTTTTTAAGACATGTGGGCTCGAGAGCGCAGGCTCAGTAGTTGTGGCGTACGGGTTTAGTTGCTCCACAGCATGTGGGATCTTCCTGGACCAGGGCTTGAGCCCGTGTCCCCTGCACTGGCAGGCATATTCTTAACCACTGCACCACCAGGGAAGTCCTGTTTTCTCTTTTCTAAAAAAAACTCTTGATAGTTGGGTGTTCCATCTATTGGATTGGTTATCTTATATAATTAGTCTTTTATTTCTTGTCATTATCTTTTTGCTGTACCTTATGTGAGATTTCCTTAATTTAGCTTGTAACTTACTAATGTATTTATTGCAGGTGTCCTATTTCAGTTTCCAAGAGCTCTTTTGTTTTCCACTCTACATTATCTTTTCCAGTGGATTTCTTTTTTCTGTTACCCTAATTACCAGTTTCATGGAAGGCATTACGTTGTGGCTTTTTCTAATGTGCATCTGTACGTATCTCTCTTTTTTTAATAGTTTATTTATTTTAATTTTATTTATTTTTTTGGGCTGCATTGCGTCTTCGTTGTTGTATGTGGGCTTTCTCTAGTTGCGGCAAGCGGGGGCTACTCTTCGTTGTGTTGTGCGGGCTTCTCATTGTGGTGGCTTCTTCTGTTGTGGAGCACAGGCTCTAGGCGCGCAGCATTCGGCAATTGTGGGTCGTGGGCTCTAGAGTGCAGGCTCGGTAGTTGTGGCACACAGGCTTAGTTACTCTGCAGCATGTGGGATCTTCCCGGACCAGGGATCAAACCCGTGTCCCCTGCATTGTTAGGCGGATCTTAACCCCTGCACCACCAGGGAAGCCCCCTGGCAGGCGGATTCTTAACCACTGTGCCACCAGGGAAGTCCCTGTACATCTTTATCTTAGTATCTATTAAATTAAGTAACATTATATTGTCTATTTGTCTGCCTCCTGCATTGATCTGTGAATTCCTTGAATGTAGGGACTGTGCTTTATTTATTTTGGTAAATCCCTGTGCCCAAAAAAATGTGTCTGGCACATTGTCAGAGCTCAGTAAATTGCCTCAATGAGTTTGTTTATCCATAGCACTTAAAGCTTTTTTAGTGTGTTTCACAGTGACTGTCATGTCATACTTATTTGTTGTATAGGTTGTGTATGCCAACAAAAATGTAATCCTTTAAATTAATTGATGTGTACAAATCAGTGGTTTTGCCCATATTTTTGGTTAGATAATCTTGCACCTAATTTTTTTGTATACCGACTTCTTAGAAGTATAAAATTTCAGGATTGTTTGCAAAATCTTCCTGCCAAGGAAAAAACATTCATGCTTTGTGTATAAAGTTTTTATTGGACGATAAGGAGAGAGATATTCTTTGGAAATAACTTTTGTAATTTAGCAAGTTTAATATCTCAGGAAGATGTGAAAGCAGTTATTTTGGTAGCAGCCAGGGTTTAGCTTCACAAGGTTCTAAGCTATATTGCAAGCATAATTCAAGTCATATGGCTAAATGAGAAAAAGGTAGAGATTATTTTCTGCATTTTAGAAGTTCACACTGTGAAATACGAAGATAATGAAAGAACTATCATTAAGTGTGAATCCTAAATTACTTGATGGAGAATGACATTTATACATAAATATACATAAAAAGTGAGATAATAGGGAAAGGGAAATGAGAGGGCTTGGTTTGCCTAACCTTTAAAAACAGGTAAAGGAGGGAATTCCCTGGCGGTCCAGTGGTTAGGACCATGCACTTTCATTGCTGAGAACCTGGGTTCAATCCCTGATCAGGGAATTAAGATTCTGCAAGCCATGCGTTGTGGCCAAACAAACAAACAAACCAGGTAAAGGAGAACTGGATTGTGGTGATGGCAAAACTATAAATTTAGTAAAAATAATTGAGTTGTCACTTAAAACTGGTGGGATTTATGTTACGTAACTTACACAATAAAGCCGTTAAAAAGAAAGATAAGGAAATAGCTGTTTTCTCCAATTAAGTGACATTTTTGAAAGGGGGAAGCTGTTTTAGCTTTCACATTGAAATCTAGCCCATCTTGGCTTACTTTTTGTGTATGGCGTGAAGTTGGTGGTCAAGGTTCATATTTTTCCAGGCACATATTTACGTGGTCTAACATCATATTCAAAAGGCTTTACTTTCCCCATTAAAATGCACTGGTGTCTTGGAAAATGAGGTGATTATATATATATGGGTGGGTCTATTTTTGGACTATGTTTGTTCCATTTTATTGTCTATTCTTTTGCCAATACCATGCAGCCATTTATTTATTTATTTAATTTATTGCTGCCTTGGGTCTTTGTTGCTGTGAGCGGGCTTTCTCTAGTTGTGGTGAGCGGGGGCTACTCTTCCTTGCGGTGCGTGGGCTTTTCATTACAGTGGCTTCTCTTGTTGCAGAGCACGGGCTCTAGGCACGCAGGCTCAGTAGTTGTAGCTTGTGGGCTCTAGAGCGCAGGCTCGGTATTTGTGGCCCATGGGCTTAGTTGCTCCGCCGCATGTGGGATCTTCCTGGACCAGGGCTTGAACCCGTGTCCCCTGCATTGGTAGGTGGATTCTTAACCACTGTGCCACCAGGGAAGCCTACCATACAGTCTTGATGACACTATAATCCTTGGTAGTGTAAGCTTCCAACTTCTCATAGTACATAGAAATACAGTTCATTTTTTTACCTTGATCTTGTATTTGATAACCTTGCTTAATTCACTTATTAGTTTGTAGTGTTTAGGATTTTCTACATACACAATTATGGTGTCTGTGAACAAAGTTAGTTTTACTTCTCCCTTTACAGTCTTTATTATTATTCTTTCTCTTTCTTGCCTTACTGCACTGTTTGGACTTGGCAGTTCTGTGTTGAAACTAAATTTTGAGAATGGTCATTCATGTCTCCTGACCGTAGAGAAAATCGTTCAGTATTTCTTAATGGGTATTATGCTGTTGGCTTTAGGTCACACTGAGACCTTCCAGTCCTAATTTTCTAAGTGTGGTTAAGAATGAGTATTGAATTGTATCAAATGTTGTTCTTGTATCCACTGAGATGTTTTTCTCCCTTTATTTTGTTAATATGGTTAGTTAATTTGATTTTTTTCTTTTTTCTTCTTCTTCTTTTTTTTTTTTTTACCGTGGGTGGGGGCTATGTGGGAGTGAGAGCTGGAAATGCTGTAACAGTTTTGCATTCCTGGGAACTACTACTTGGTTGTCATAATTTTTTTTTTTTTTTTCTCTTTGGTACGCGGGCCTCTCACTGTTGTGGCCTCTCCCGTTGCAGAGCACAGGTTCCGGATGCTCAGGCTCAGTGGCCATGGCTCATGGGCCCAGCTGCTCCGTGGCATGTGGGATCTTCCCGGACCGGGGCATGAATCTGTGTCCCCTGCATTGGCAGGCGGACTCTCAACCACTGCGCCACCAGGGAAGCCCTTGTCATAACATTTTAAATATTGGATTCAGTTTACTGATACTTCGTTGAGTTTTTTTACATCTGAATTCATGAAGGATGTTTTTATTTCTGATACTTTGGTTCCAGGGTTTTGCTTTCTTCATAAAACAAATTGTAAAGTGTTGGATTATCCTGTATCTTCTGAGTTTGTGCAAGATTGGTTTTTTATTCATTATGTCTTTGCTAGACTTGAGGGAAGCCATGTAGTTTTCTTTGCTGGCAGGTTTCAAATCATAAGTTCAGTTTCTTTGTTGTTCTCTATTTCATTAAACTTTTTCCTCTTAGCATTGTTTCCTTCTTTTTGCTTGCTTTTGTTTTTTTTTTCTTTTATTTCTCATTTTTATTGAGATGTAATTGATATACAGCTCTGTATAAGTTTGTTACACGACATAATGATTTGACATACATATACTGTGAAATGATTGCCACAGTAAATTTAGTTAACATTCATCTTTTCATATAGATAGTCCCCCAATTTTATTCCTTTTGGTGAGAACTTTTAGGACTTACTCCCTTAGCAACTTTCAGATATACCATGCTGTAGTGTTAGCTAGAGTCATCATCTTGTGTATCCCCAGCACTTACTTATCTTATAACTGAAAGTTTGTACCTTTTGATCCCCTTCATTCACTTCCCCTGCCCTTCGTCCCCTGTCTCCCTGACACTGGTAACCACTGATCTGATCTCCTTTCATGATTTCCTTTTATTTTATTTTATTTTTTTATACAGCACGTCCTTAATAATTATCTGTTTTATACATTTAGTGTGTATATGTCAATCCCAATTTCCCAATTCATCCCCCCACCCCCCGCTTTTCCCCCTTGGTGTCCATACATTTGTTCTCTGCATCCGTGTCTCTATTTCTGCCTTGCAATCTAGTTCATCTGAACCATTTTTCTAGATTCCACATATATGCATTAATATACAATATTTGTTTTTCTCTTCCTGACTTACTTTACTCTGTATGATAGTCTCTAGGTCCATCCACATCTCTACAAATGACCCAAGTTCATTCCTTTTTATGGCTGAGTAATATTCAATTGTATATATGTACCACATCTTTATCTATTGGTCTGTCAGTGGACATTTAGGTTGCTTCTGTGACCTGGTTATTGTAAATAGTGCGGCAGTGAACGTTGGGGTGCATGTGTCTCTTTAAATTATGGTTTTCTCTGGGTATATGCCCAGTAGTGGGATTGCTGGGTCATATGGTAATTCTATTTTTAGTTTTTTAAGGAACCTCCATACTGTTCTCCATAGTGGCTGTATCAACTTACATTCCCACCAACAGTGCAAGAGGGTTCCCTTTTCTCCACACCCTCTCTAGCATTTATTGTTTGTAGATTTTTTGATGATGGCCATTCTGACTGGTGTGAGATGATATCTCATTGTAGTTTTGATTTGAATTTCTCTAAT
>NC_041224.1:96808329-96837878 GCF_002837175.3 Physeter macrocephalus | reverse complement strand
GTTTGCAAATATTTTCTCCCATTCTGAGGTTGTCTTTTTGTCTTGTTTATGGTTTCCTTTGCTGTGAAAAAGCACATAAGTTTCATTAGGTTCTATTTGTTTATTTTTGTTTTTATTTCCCTTTCTCTAGGAGGTGGACCAAAAAGGATCTTGCTGTAATTTATGTCATAGAGTGTTCTGCCTATGTTTTCCTCTAAGAGTTTTATAGTGTCTGGCTTTACATTTAGGTCTTTAATTCATTTTGAGTTTATTATTGTGTATGTTGTTAAGGAGTGTTCTAATTTCATTCTTTTACATGTAGCTGTCCAGTTTTCCCAGCACTGCTTATTGAAGAGACTTTTTTCTCCATTGTATATTCTTGCCTCCTTTGTCATAGATTAGTTGACCATAGGTGTGTGGGTTTATATCTGGGCTTTCTATTGTTCCATTGATCTATATTTCTGTTTTTGTGCCAGTACCATATTTTCTTGATTACTGTAGCTTTGTAGCATAGTCTGAAGTCAGGAACTCTGATTTCTCCAGCTCTGTTTTTTTCCCTCAGGATTGCTTTGGCACTTGCTTTTGTTTAATTTGCCTGTTTCAGTTCAGAGGTTGGCAGATTAAGACCTGTGGACCATACCTAGCCTGCCTTTTTTGTTGTTGTTATGGCCTGCAAACTAAGTATGGTTTTTATATTTTTAAGTGTTTGGGAGGGAAACAAAAGAAAATAATATTTTGTCATATGTGAAAATTATATAAAATTCAAATTTCAGTGTCCATTTGTTATAACACAGCTATGCTCACTTGTTTATTTATTGTCTTGTGGCTTCTTTTATGCTACAGTGGTAGAGTTGAGTAAAGACTGTTCAGACTTTAAAGCCTAAAATTTTTGCTAGGGCTAGGTACTAGCCCTTTACAAAAAGTTTATCAATCCCTAAGATAATTTATTTTAGAGCTTTTATTTCAAGCTATAAAATCCCACTTAGCACTGCTTTAGGTACGTTCTACAAATTGTGATATGTTGTGTTGAAATTGTTATTAATTTGTGGTTTGGTTCTATTTTTGTCAGAGAACATGTGATTTAAAACCTTGGAAATAGAGATTTATCGTGACTGTGCTGTATTGTCTAGCATTGTATTGTCTAGCATTGTCTAGCATGTCTGTTTTGATTAATAATTCAAGTATACTTATGCAGTTGTTGGATGTAGTGTTCTATAAGATCTTATCAGGTAAGTTTAATTCATTGTTCAATTCTTCTATCTCCTTACTGATTTTCTTTTTGAGGGGGTGTCTCTCCTATCAGTTACTGAGAAAATCTCCCTCTATAGTTGTGGATTTTTCTGTCTTTCTTTTTAGTACTATAAATTTTTGCTTCACATATTTTCAAGCTATATGGTACATTTAGGATTGTTATGTCCTTTTGGTGAATTGAGCTCATAAAATTTTTATAATGACTCTCATTATCTCTGATGGTACTTAAAGTCTACTTTTAGTCATATTATTAAGCCACATTGGTGTTCATCTGATTTTCTATTTGCATGGTTTTATCTTTCCCCCTCCTTTTATTTTCAGTCTGTCTGTGTCTTTAGATTGAAATTGTGGTTCTTTTAAATAGCTTATAGTTGGAACCTTTTTCTTTGTCCACCCTAGACTTTTTTTTTTTTTTTTTTTTTTAAGGCTGTTCATATGTTTCTCTTGTTCGCTCCTGAAGGGACTTCTTCTCAAAGTTGGAGGATTTAAGTCCTACTGACATGGCTTTCGCCTGGCTTCTGCTGGCAGAGAGAGCAGCTGTAGGCCTGTCCCACAGAGGATGCGCCTTCTTGCTGAGTGGCGGCTAAGTGCTGGGGTTTTCTCACTATTGATCTCAGCGTTCCTTAGTCGATGCACGTGATAAGAACAATCTTCCTTCACCATCGCTGTGCCCAGGGCACACAGCCAGCCTCGGCCAATCCGAGGCCCTCTTCCGGGAGGACAGTGGGAGGTGTGCCCCTGGTAAGCTGAGAGGCGGGTGTGGGTCTGGGGTTTTAGGGAAGGAGGTATCTAATTCCCTCAAAGGGCCGGCCTCCTGTGCAGGCAGGAAAAAACCTGTGAAAGTGTGAGGTTGCGTGGCCCCGGCGCCGGCCTCTGCGCGAACCCGGTTCCCCTGCATCGGCAGGCGGACGCGCAACCACTGCGCCACCAGGGAAGCCCCACCCTAGACTTTTAATTGGACTGTTTTGCTCACGTGCATTTAATATTATTACTGATGTGGCTGTGCTTTAAGCATTTCATCTTGGTATTTTCTGTTTCTATCTATTCTTGCATTATCCTTCCCTGTTTTCATTTGGATTACGTTTTATTTTTTTTTTAAATTTTATTTATTTTATTTTTTTACTTTTGGCTGCGTTGGGTCTTTGTTGCTGTGCATGGGCTTTCTCTAGTTGTGGTGAGCGGGGGCTACTGTTTGTTGCGGTGCGCGGGCTTCTCATTGCAGTGGCTTCTCTTGTTGCGGAGCACAGACTCTAGGTGCATGGGCTTCAGTAGTTGTGGTGCTTGGGTTTAGTTGCTCCACAGCATGTGGGATCTTCCCGGACCAGGGATCGAACACGTGTCCCCTGCATTGGTAGGCGGATTCTTAACTACTGTGCCACCAGGGAAGTCCTGGATTATGTTTTTAAAATTCCATCCTTGTGGCCTATTGGTTTTTGAGCTGTGCCTCTGTAAATTTTTTTTTTAAGTGTTTGTATTAGTCTGCTCAGGTCGACATAGCAAAATATCATAAACTGGGTGACTTAATAAAAATTTATTTTCTCACGTTTCTGGAGGCTGGAAAGTCCAAGTAATGTTTTTGGTAGGGTTCAGTTTTGTTGGGAGGTCTTACCCTGGGTTGTAGACAGCTGCCTTCTTGCTGTGTCCTCCCGTAGAGAAGAGAGAGACTGCCCACCTTTATGACCTCATTTTAACCTTAATTACTTCTTCAAGACCCTATCTCCATGTACAGTCACAAGGGGGTTAGGGCTTCAGTGTATGAATTTGGGAGGGGACACAATTCATTCTGTAGCAGTGGTTGTAGAGATAATTATGTGCATTCTTAATTTATCAAGTAGAATTAAATTTATATTATAGCATTTCATGACCAGCTAATGTCCTTGTTGTTTATGTCCTTAGATATGTTGTAAACCCCACCAAATGTTATTATTTTATTTGCTTTAATCAGTTAGTAGTCATTTAAATAAACGTAAGAAAAAGCCTTTTATATTTACTCATGTTTATTTTTCATGCGTCTTCTCATTCATTCTTGGATCCATTTTCTTTTTTTTTTTAACTTAGCTTGCTACTTTAAAAAAATATATATATATATATTTATTTATTTAATATTTTTTGGCTGTGTTGGGTCTTAGTTGTGGCATGTGGGATCTTTGTTGAGGCCTGTGGGATCTTTCGTTGTGCTGCACGGGCTCTTCGTTGTGGCGCACGGGCTTCTCTCTAGTTGTGGTGTGTGGGTTTTCTCTTCTCTAGTTGTGGCATGTGGGTTCTCTAGTTGAGGTGTGTGAGCTTAGTAGTTGTGGCACACGGGCTTAGTTGCCCCAAGGCATGTGGGATATTAGTTCCCCGATCAGGGATCAAACCTGCATCTTCTGCATTAGAAGACAGATTCTTTATCACTGGACTACTAGGGAAGTCTCCTGGATCCATTTTCGTACTAGTTCATTTCCTATTAGTCTGAAGAACTTCCTTTAGTATTTTTTTAGAACTTAAAAAAAATGAGATGTAATTCATTGCTATATAATTCACCCTTGAAAAGTGTTCATTTTAGTGATTTTTAATATATTCACCGAATTGTATAGCCATGACCACAGTCATTTTAAGGACGTTTCAGCACTCCAAAAAAAACCCCTGTGGTCACTCCCCATTTTCCTCCAGCCAGTATTCAACCCCACCCACCCATATGCAACCACCAGTCTCTTTCTTTTCTCTGGATTTGCCTTTTCTGGACATTAAATGGGATCATACAGTTTGTGGTCTTTTGTGCTTTACTTAGCATAATGTTTTCAAGGATCATGTTGTAGTATGTATCTGTACTTAATTCCTTTTATTACTGAATAATATTCTATTGTTTAGATATACTACATTTTATTTATCCATTTATTACTTGGTAAACATTAGGTTGTTTCTGCTTTTTGAGTATTACAAATAATGTTGCTATGAACATTTGTGTGCAAGTGTTTGTATTGAATAAGTTGTAGGTGTTCATAAGCCCATTCTTTCCCCACTGAATTTATTGTCTTGGTACCCTTGAATTGAATTCAGTTGAAAATCAATTGAGGGACTTCCCTGGTGGTCCATTGGTTAAGACTCCTTGCTCCCAACACAGGAGGCACAGGTTTGATCCCTGGTTGGGGAACTAGGATCCTGAATGCCGCATGGCACTGCCTAAAAAAAAAAAAAAAAAAAAAAAATCAATTGATATAAAAGTGGGCAGGTATTACTGAACCTTGAATTCTGTTCAGCTGATTGGTATGTTTAGCTTTATGCTGATTACTGTAGCTTTTTAGTAAGTTTTGAAATTGGGAAGTATGAGTCCCCATTTGTTTCTGTTTTTCAAGATACTTTGAGTTATTTTAGTGTCCCTTGCATTTCTATATGAATTGTACAATCAGCTTGTCAAGTTTTACAAAAATCCCAGGTGGGGTATTGATAGGGATTGTGTTGACTCTGCAGATCACTTTTGGGGAGTATTGCTGTCTCACCTATATTAAGTCTTCTAGTATGAAACTGTGGAATATTTACCCTTTTTTTTCAGGTTGGCTTTAATTTTTTTCCCAATAGTTGTATAATTTTCTGTGTAAAAGGCTTACAGTTTTTTGGTTCAGTTTGTTAAGTGTTTTATTCTTGTTGATGCTGTTGTAAATAGAGTTGTCTTCTGAATTTCATTTTTGACATTTGTTCCTAGTGTGCAGAATTACAGTTATTTTGCTGTGTGTTGATCTTGGATCCTGCAATCTTGCCAAACTCATTTATTCCAATAGTTTTTATAGTGGATTTCTTAGGATTTTCAGTTCTGTATCCACAGAGTTTAGTATCTCTGGGGAGTTCTGGAACCAATCTCCTTCAGATGCTGGGGGCCAACTGTATACAAGATCATGTCATCTACAAATGGAGATTTTTTTTTTTTACTTCTTTTCAATCTGGATGTCTTTTATTTCTTTTTATTGCCTGATCACCTTGGCAGATCCTCTAGTATAATTACTGTAAGTAAAAGTGGTGAGAACTAATATCCTTGTCTTGTTTCAGTCTAAGGAAGTAGTATTTTTTGTGAAGTATGGATTCTTTCAGATGTCTGAAAATGTCTTTAGCTTTGAAGGCTTCTTTTGGTAGATCTAGAACATTACGTTGACTCTTTAAATGCTTTATGATGGGTGTCATTCTATTGTCTTCTGTTTTACAGTGTTTCCAACGAGTAGTTAGTCTGTTCTCATAGTTTTTCCTGTAGTCTAATGTGTCTTTCTTCTTCCTTGCTTATAAGGTTTTTCTCTTGATCTTTTTTTCAGCTTTCTGATCTTTATGTGCCTAGGTATGATTTTCTCCTTGGTGTTTGCTGAGCTTGGATCTGTGGATTAAAATCTTTCATTTTTGGAATATTTTTGTTCAATTTCTCTTCAAATGTTTCTCCTTTCTTCTACCTTTTTGGATGTGCAACTGCTAGTATGTTAAATCATCTGATGTGTGCCATACGTCTCTGACATTTCTTTTGCTTTTCCTTTTTCTCTATCCTTCAGTCTAGATGATTTGTATATTTCAGCTCACCTCAGTTTTAAGGGTAGGATTGAACTCCTTTCAGACAGGGCCTTGGGGTCTAAGTGCTGTGAGAATGTAAGTTTCTGATTTCAGGCCAAGTTTCTGCATCACTAGAAATTCTGCAAAAGTCCCCTGGAGGATATTGGTGGGAGCAAGTGACTTGTCTTCTCTTTGAGGTCCTCCAGATCTAGTCTGCCCATACTCAGGCATTAATAATTTGGTTTCTCTGTGTTTCCGCAAAGATTCTTTGCCTATAGCAGCTTTTTTCTCTCTTCATTTGTGCTTCAAGCAATGTAAATGCCACTGAGGGTTGAAAGCAGTAGCAGTCTGTGGTCACTTGGAGAAGGCTGGTCCCTCTCTGGAATTCAGTTCATTTAAACTTACTTGTACCCAGAGATCTTCAGTGGCTTTAAAGAAAGAATAGGATTTTAAGTTTATCTAGTGTTTTGTCATTGTTACGGCAGAAGTTATGGTCTTTGTGAACTTCTATATTCTAACTGGAAGTGGAAGTCCTCCATTGAAGAATTTTTGAGTAAGGTCAAGATCTTAAGTCAGTTTTGCAAGGAACAAGTAGCTACAGATTGATTTAATGGTTACTTTTGCATATTTGAGGTAAATGAAAGTTTTACAGATAAAGTGACTTTAATTGGGTTAGTGAGTAGTTCTAACCTGTTCTGAAGATACATTGGTATAGTTTGTGTGCTTTCAGTGATGAATTGGGAGAAATGAGAAACTAAAAAGTTTGTTTTGTTTTTTGATGAATTATAAACACTTAAGTCTAGACAGGTTGTATGTCCTTGCCTTTATCCACCCTATCCTTTTATTTTGGAAGAACTAATGCTGGATTCTTTACATTGAAGGTGGGTTTTGCAATTTTAAATTGGAAAAATCACCTGGCACCAACATTGGTACTACAATGAAAAAACTACAGGCTTGTACATTTTAAAATGGTTAAAATGTTATGTTTTATGTTACATGAATTTTATCTCAGAAAAATCAGTGGGCTGTTTGAAAGGCCCTTTCTGATGTTTATTTTAATTTTTAATTGTAATGGACATTTGTTTGTTTTTATTGGCAGTTGTTGATTAGTGTGTACATTTCTAGAGTCTGATTTTGAATCAGTGCAAGCTGAGTTTCAAAATTGAGTTCATTTGAAGAATACCATTAGGAGAAAACATGTTATAACTTATCTTGCTTTTTGATTTAGTGATGAGAGTTACTTGTTAAAACTTTACCCTTTAGTTTATATATTTTTCAAGAGAAATTGACAGAATATGTAAAAGTATGATGTTGATAAACTGTTTTTGAGAATCTTGTTATACAGAGTGTTTTTTTTATGAATGGCTCCTGAAATCTGATGTGATTTTACTTGGTTTCCAACAGTCTTTTTTTTTTTTTCTTTTTCCTCCTGAGTGTTATTTATGGATAGTTCTGTCCTTTTTAACTCTCCCTCCCCTGTCTCTCCAGTCTTGTTGGCAACAATTTTGAAGATGGCTCCCATGTAACATCACCATTAAACCCAAATGAAAACTTCAATGTTGTCATTAAAGAAGAGCCTCTAGATGATTATGAATATGAACTTGGTGAGTGCCCAGAAGGGGTCACTGTGAAACAGGAAGAGACAGATGAGGAAACAGATGTATACTCAAACAGTGATGATGATCCTATACTAGAGAAACAGTTAAAGAGGCACAATAAAGCTGATAAACTAGAAGCTGACCATTCTTCTTCTAAATGGCTACTACCAAATAGCCCATCAGGTGTTGCTAAGGCTAAAATGTTCAAATTAGATGCTGGAAAGATGCCAGTAGTCTATCTGGAGCCCTGTGCTGTCACCAAAAGCACAGTGAAGATTTCTGAGCTCCCTGATAACATGCTTTCCACATCTCGGAAGGATAGAACTTCTGCGTTGACAGAATTAGACTATTTGCCTACGTACATTGAAAATTCTAATGAGACTGGCTTCTGCTTAGGCAAGGAATCAGAAAATGGTCTTAGAAGACATTCACCAGATCTCAGAGTGGTACAAAAATATCCCTCACTTAAAGATCCTCAGTGGAAATATCCTGATATATCTGACAGCATTAACACAGAAAAAATACTTGATGGTTCAAAGAGTTCAGCTGGGGACTCATTTTTAGGAAAAGAAGACTTGGGCAGAAAGAAAACTATGCTTAAGATTTCAACGGCCTCCAAGACTGTGAATGCTAATCAGAACGCCCCTCCAAATATACCTGGAAAAAGAGGAAGGCCACGAAAACTGAAACTCTCTAAGGCAGGGCGGCCACCTAAAAACACAGGAAAATCTTTAACTTCTACAAAGAACACTCCTATGGGCCCTGGGAGTACCTTTCCAGATGTGAAACCTGATCTGGAAGACGTAGATGGTGTTCTCTTTGTTTCCTTTGAATCGAAGGTAAGATTGTCATTTTCAGCATTCTTTCCAAGGTCAAATAATCATCATTGAATTGTATACTGGCTGATAACTAACTTAGAATATAGTTACTGTGAATGCATCCATTATGTGAGGTTGTGTGCACCTGGAGGGGAGTATCTCCAAAATATTGGGTTAACAGGCATCACTTAAGGTATTTTGTTTGAATGGACTTAAAAAATTATGTCTGTTTTGATTATGATTTTTGTATTGTGTTTAGTTGGAATTTTTAAAATCTTTGGCTCTTAGTGGAATTTTCATTATTATATTATGGACTTTGAAAAGGCATAAATACATGAAAAGTTTACTAACTCTTTTGGCATACTCCATCCACTGATTTTCATCAGCAATAGCAGAATACCATTGGAGAACAAAAAATTAATAGTCTTATTAATTCTGCTGTCACAATGATAGTTTCCTTGTTTATTTTACTCCAGCTCTTCAACTAGATTATTTTTCTTTTAGATTGTTGTAGAAGCCTAATCTTTCTAAATTGGCTACAGAGGTTAAATTCTCTCTGCCTGTTCTTTTCCTTCCTCCTTGTTAATTGCTGAGTAAGCTGTCTTTACACAGGCTCTAAGATATCAGTATACAAGTTATGATAAATTGGCATAAATACAGTTTTAAGTCAGTTAGCTGAGTATATTATAAATTTTTTGCCCCCCCATTATTAAAGTGAAAAGTATCAAAACGAAAAAACATTTAGAAAATAGTGAAAAGTATTAAAATGAAAAAAAACTTCCTAGTTTACTTTTAAACCTTTAGAAGTGATATGAACTACTTTTTTTCTTTCCTTTTCTTTTTTCTTTCTTTTTTTTAATATAGGAAGCTCTAGATATTCATGCAGTTGATGGAACAACAGAAGAATCCTCTAGTCTTCAGGCATCAGCCACAAATGACCCAGGTATTATATAATAGTAAAAAAAGAAGAAGATATTGGGAGTTTGGCTCTAGAAGTGAAAGATGCAATGTGTATTCTTCTGTAGTATATAGTAGCTTATTTTATCATTGCTTTCTGAATAGGTTGCAGAGCAAGAATTTCGCAGTTGGAAAAGGAATTGATAGAAGATTTGAAGGCCTTGCGGCACAAGCAGGTCATACATCCTGGTCTTCAGGAAGGTATAATTCTCTAAAAAATATACAAGCCAATTTTTAATTTTGTTCTATTCTCTCCTTCCCCTGTCTTTCTCTTCTCCCCTCTTCTCTTTGCTCCTTCCCCTCTTTTTTTCTGTTTTTCCTCCTTTCCCCTATCCTTGATTTGATTTCTTTCAGCCCCTCTCTCAGCTTGCATTTTTCTCTTTTCTCTGTCCATGATTCTTTCCCTTAACTTAAAAACACATCTAGGGCTTCCCTGGTGGCGCAGTGGTCGAGAGTCCGCCTGCCGATGCAGGGGACACGGGTTCGTGCCCCGGTCTGGGAGGATCCCACATGCCGTGGAGCGGCTAGGCCCGTGAGCCATGGCCACTGAGCCTGCGTGTCTGGAGCCTGTGCTCCGCAACTGGAGAGGCCACAACAGTGAGAGGCCCACGTACCACGAAAAAAACCAAAAAACAAAACACATCTAGGTCTTTTTTATCCTAAGAGAAACCTTTCAAACTCTGAAGATACTGTCTTATCGTTGTGAAGCTAATTTTTTATGCATTAAAAAACGTATCATGGGGCTTCCCTGGTGGCTCAGTGGTTGAGAGTCCGCCTGCCGATGCAGGGGATACGGGTTTGTGCCCCGGTCCAGGAAGATCCCACATGCCGCTGAGCGGCTAGGCCCGTGAGTCATGGCCGCTGAGCCTGCGCATCCGGAGCCTGTGCTCTGCGGTGGGAGAGGCCACAACAGTGAGAGGCCCATGTACCACACACACACACACACACACACACACACACACACAAAAAACGTATCATGATAAGAAAGTGGTGTTTTTTCTTTCTTATAACCCTGTTTTATTTACTTTATATTTTGGTTTGTTTTTTTTCTGTGGGGTTTTTGAAGGTTTTTTGTTTTGCTTTTGGAGAGGAAGAGCCTACTTTTTCTGGTATACTTAGTAATATATTTAATTGTGTAAAGAGAAGAGTACTTATCTGTCTCATTGTGTGGCTGTAAAAATTTTATATATTTCATATTTTGCTGGGGATTTAATTTAAAATTTTCATGATTACCTATTTTGTTGCCACAGTTTATCTTGGCCTTGATCATATCATTTAATCCTTTTTTTTAAATAGCAAAATTTAGTATCCTTATTGCCATCATAGTTAACTACTGACTTCCCGATTTGCACTGTAAATGAATGACTGTAAGCCATGCCCCAATGTTTCCTTATACCTTTGATTTTAGGTGTGCTTCTTGGAGTAGTTTATTGAGTTATTGACTGTTAGTCAATTTTCATGAGAGTCTAAGCATTGTATGCCAACAAACAGAACATTGATTTATGAAACAGCCATTCAGTTTCTAAATTAAATGGTAATACTTGAACTTTTGCTTTAATGAGGGACTGTGTGACAGTGTGATCTTTTTTTTTTTTTGGTATGCGGGCCTCTCACTGCTGTGGCCTCTCCTGTTGCGGAGCACAGGCTCCGGACGCGCAGGCTCAGCGGCCATGGCTCACGGGTCCAGCCGCTCCGCGGCATGTGGGATCTTCCCGGACTGGGGCACGAACCCATGTCCCCTGCATCGGCAGGCGGACTCTCAACCGCTGCGCCACCAGGGAAGTCCAACAGTGTGATCTTAAAGTATGCAAATTTCAATCCAAGTGATAAGGACTGGTTACTGTGGATTGTAATGGAGAATCACAGTCACATCATAGTAGTCTTGCTGGTAATAATGTTTGCTGTCATTTATCATAAGCTTTCACTTCTGCTATTTTATTTAAATAATATTCTCTTTTCTCTATCAGTTAAGTTGTCCTTTCTCCCTCCACTGCTCCATTTTTTTTCTTAGGTACTCTGATAATATATAAATATTATAACATTTGTATTGTATGCTTTCAGTCTAATCCCCCATTTGTTTTATAGTCTTAGTTCTAGAGTTAAATATATTCAGTGCTCCCTGCTGGTCTTTTTGCTCTGGTTTGTTTGCTTATTTTTTCCTGTTTGGGTAAGGTTTGAATTTTTTCCTTCCTTTACAGACATTTTAGTCAAATCTGTAATTTTTTCTTTTTGTGTATTGGGTGTTCAAAGTCAAATGCTTACGGAAACTAAGCAGGTAACATAAAGTGAAATTAGCCTGAATTTGGGGATGGTGTTGGACTCTGGTGGGCTGGAGCATAGGTTCCTGTTCTAAAGGGGCAGAGTCACATCAGTGGATTGTCAAATGGGAATGTAGGCTCAGTATTTTCAGAAATTCCCATTCTGTAAAAGGTAAAGTCAGTATTTTTATGTAATGTGTTTCAGTTTTTTGTTGTTTTTGTTTTTGTGGTACGCGGGCCTCACTGTTGTGGCCTCTCCCGTTGCGGAGCACAGGCTCTGGATGCGCAGGCTCAGCGGCCATGGCCACTCTGCGGCATGTGGGATCTTCCCGGACCGTGGCATGAACCTGCGTCCCCTGCATCAGCAGGTGGACTCTCAACCACTGAGCCGCCAGGGAAGCCCGGATATTTTTCTTTATTTTACTTTGGCAGATGTCTCCCCCATCCCCCAACCTTTGCTTCTTAAGACTTAAAATATTAAAAGAATTAAGTTAGTTTGGCTAAATATTTGTAGTAACTGGTGGTTACTACATCTGTTGATGGTGCCAACTCCAAGTATCTGAAGATAATGAAAATATTCTTCCAGGTCCCTTTCTAAAAACTGATGCTTGAAGTAATTTATTAAATTTCAATTCAGTAATGTCGTATTTCTTTGCTTTTCCATCAACTGTAGAGTTTCATTATTCTTTATAAAATAAGCACCTACAAATCCAAAACTTTTTTGAGATGAAAAAAGCTTGAAAAACTTGAAAAGCTTTTTCAGCTTGCTTTGAAATTGTGGAAGGAATGTTGATTAAGCCTGAGAAAATGTTCTTGTTGTTGATAGTTTTGTTGCTAAAATAAAATAAGATTCTTAATTTTGTTTTCCACAGTATATTTTTTCTCCTATACTTTTCTTTGCTACATCAAAATTCGTTTCTATTCTAAGTCCATCAACCTGAAATTATCATGTTTCTGATCTTTAAAGGTATTTTTGTAAAAGCTTTTCTGTTTCATTGCTACCAAGTCAATTCTGTATTAATTGTTAAGTGAATTTTTTGTTTTAGATAAGTTTTAGATTTGCAGAAAAATTGGGACCATAGTACAGAGAGTTCCCATATACTCAGCATACAGTTTCTCCTGTTATTAACATCTAACATTAGGGCAGTACATTTGTTACAATTAGTGAACTAATATTGATACATTATTATTAACTAAAGTCCTTAGTTTATTCAAATTTCCTTAGTTAATTGTTTTTGTTCCAGGATCTCATCTAGGAAATCACATTACATTTAGTAGTTGTGTCTCCTTAGGATCTTGTTGGCTGGGACAGTTTCTTAGACTGTTTTGTTTTTAATTACCTTGACAATTTTGAGGAGTACTGGTCAGGTTTTTTGTAGAATGTCCCTCAGTTGGGATTTGTTTGATGTTTTTCTCATGGTTAGACTGGGATTATATGTTTATAGAAGGAAGACCACAGAGGTAAAGTGCCATTCTCACCTCACCTTATCAAGGGTACATATTATCAACATGATTTGTCACTGACTTTTTATGTTGCACTCTTTGGAAGTCACTGTGTAGTCCACACTTAATGAGTGGGAAGTTACGCTCCACTTTCTTGAGGATGGAGTATCTGCATAAATTACTTGGCATTCTTCTGCAACCAGAGATTTCTCTTTTCTCCCTCATTTTTTTTTTTTTTTTTTTTTTTTTTTTTTTGTGGTACGCGGGCCTCTCACTGTTGTGGCCTCTCCCGTTGCAGAACACAGGCTCCGGATGCGCAGGCTCAGCGGCCATGGCTTACGGGCCCAGCTGCTCCGCAGCATGTGGGATCTTCCCAGATCAGGGCATGAACCCGTGTCCCCTGCATCGTCAGGTGGACTCTCAACCACTGCACCACCAGGGAAGTCCTCTCCCTCATTTTTATCCAATCATTTATTTATATCAGTGTGGACTCCTGTCAGTTTTAATGTTAAATTCCTTTATGATAATATTCCCAGAGCACTCTGCCTCTTTAGTTACTGAAAAAATACTCTGTACTGTTAAATCAATGGTTAGGTGGAGTTTTTCTTATAAATGTCTACTTTTCTGTTCTTTGTTGGCTAGTTATATAGGTATTCATTCCTCTGAGTGTATTTTTGTGGATACCTCCTATTTAAGTGGGTTTAGCTAGAGGCAGGCATTTTTGGCTACAGTTTATTGTCTTAGGTGACTCTGCTCTGAACCTAGAGGGTTATCTGTTTTCGTTTCTATTTTTATGGGTCTTTTTTTAAATGGTGCGATAATATTTCTTAAAGAAGTTGCTCCTAATATGGTGAAAAGGCAGAAGCATTCAGGAGTATGATTTAGTTTAAACTATCATGTGGAAAGGATTTTATGCTTTTGGGGGGATGTGCTAAGAATTATTTATCTTATTTTTGCAAGATAAAGTTATTATCATTCATATGAAACCGACTGAGTCTGAGTCTCAAATATCTATTACTCAGGGAGGGATTTTCTTGAAGGGCAAACATTTCAAGATGTGCAGGTTAGCTAAATTGGGAATTACTTTGAGCAGTGTCCATGTGCCATTGACCTCTCAACTTTTAGGGCTTTAAAAAAATTGTAAGTATATTTAAAATAAATTTGGTCTTTTTGTTGATGTTTTTAGGATCACTTGGTATCACTTTTGGGGGAAGGTGGCAGTTCAAAGTATAAGTAAATGCAGACAAGAAGATATGTAGGGAAAACAGTCTCTAAATTTGATTGTCTACCTATTTGGCTGTATGGGTACATTTTTAACCACTTAATTCCTTTCTTCTTTCTCTGTAGGCAGCTGTTCTGGCAGTTTTTGTCTATAATAATAGTAGAGTACTTTTCTCTTTTCAAGGCACTACTCATTTTATCCTTTGTTTAGGATTCTGTTTCACTTGCATTTCTGCAATATTTTGCTTTCTGGTTCCACTCTGCTCTCCCTCTCTGCCTTTCCTAGTTAATTCCTACTTATTCTAATTTAAGAATTACACTCTCTGTAAAGTTTTACCAGATTGCCTTGGGCTTTTCAAGTATCATTTGTTTTACCTCTTACAGTATTTTATCCTATTGTAACTACTAATGAATCATTTGGGAAAACATAACACAAAAGCTCCTTGAGGTCTGGGAAATGTCTTTTATCTCTGTCATCATCTATATTACATAGCATTTCAAAGAGAAGGCACAGTTCTTAAAACATGAAACTCAGTGTGGTGGATTGATATTATTGTTTTTTGGATTGGTATTATTTCACTGATGAGTAAGCAGAAGCTAAGAGAAGTTTAGCCCAAAGACAAGATTAGAAACCACTTGTTTTGACTCATTATTTTCTCCCCAGTTGATTGAAACATGAGGAAATAATATTTTATTGATGTTAATTTTAATCACATGTGATTAAAATAAACATAATAAAATGATATTTATTTTAAAGAACTAGAATTACAAACTAATTTATGTGGAGGATATACAAATTAGCCTTAAGAACTTGTGGCTTGTAACCTGCCTAGTGTCTTTACCTTTTAGGAAACCAGTACTATGTAAGCTTTTTATTGGAAACCTGTACCTATGACTTTTAGTCATAGGTACATACATAGGTACAGGTTTACTACAGTAGTTGATGCTTTGAATTCCTTTTGGTTTCAGTTTTGTTAAAATTTAAGTTAAGTACTTTCTTGCTCAATAATATGAAGCTAATAATTCACAAACAAGGAAATCCAAATCAGAAGATTGTCACTGGTAACAGAAAAATTGCAAATTTAAGAACAATAGGATATAGATTTATACCAGTAAGATTGGGACAATTTTAAAAGTCCAGTGATATAAAATGTTGGAGAGGATGTGGATCAACAAGAACTCTTACACTATTGAAAGGAGTATAAATGGAGAGTAATTTGGCAATCTAGTGAACAGCTTCCCAACTAGAGCAGTGTTGCATGTGGTTATCCATGGTTGTGTGACAGGTATGCTCTTGAGACACTGATCTCCTCAGAGTGGCCAGGCAAGACCAAGGGAAATTAATAACCGTAGAACTGGTTGCCTCCAGCCATAAGCAGCCTCATGTTTATCCCAGTTTGTTATGTAATCATTGTTTTCTTATATGCCATTACATAAGAAGGATTCAGAATAACTAGGTGTGTCAGTTAGAATTCTTAATTGCAAACATGAGAATACACTCTATAGGTGAAATAGAATACGAATTTATTAAAGAATATCAGATGACTTACAGAGAGACAGAAAAGGAAAAATGCCCAAATTACATTCCCCAAGAGCTCATACCAGCAATCTCACAACATTGGGCAATTACCACCCTTTTCAATATGGACAATGAACAAAGTATACTACAGCTAGGATGTTGGTTACTCTTACCTCTAAAAGTTCTTTTTTTTTTTTTTGTGGTACGTGGGCCTCTCCTGTTGCGGAGCACAGGCCCCGGACGCGCAGGCTCAGTGGCCAGGGCTCACGGGCCCAGCCGCTCCGCGGCATGTGGCATCTTCCCAGACCGGGGCCCAAACCTGTGTCGCCTGCATTGGCAGGCGGACTCTCAACCACTGCGCCACCAGGGAAGCCCTAAAAGTTCTTAACTTGGCCAAACACTGTCACTCTCATTAACACAGTTCTGCACAGTATTCCTTTCCTCATGGTGCTCTCTTCTAAATTGAAGCCTTTTATGGCTGCATCTGTGTTTTAACACCTCTTCCTTGAAGAGGTGGGGGTTATAATGTGGAAAAGTAATAGCTTATAGGAAAGGTTCTCGGAATATTTTGGGCAGCCACATATATGTCAAACACAATATCCAGTAAATTGAAGATGAATATATTCCCATTACATAGCAATTCCACTCTTGGGTAAATGCCATAAGGAAAAGCTAAATGCACTAGAGAAGCTTTCATACATGTTCATGTGTGTGATGTACATTCTTGTACAAGATGTACACTTATACTGCAGCATTGTTTGTAATAGTTTAAAATAGGAAACAATTCTCATTAAGAGGAGAATGGTTAATAAATTGGAGTAATTCATAATCTGGAATAGTGTACACCAGTGAAAATAAATCATGCAGAGATAAATGTGTCAACATAGTCAAATCTTAGATGTAAAATGTTAAGCAAAAAAAAAAAAGATATGTAAAATAAATGTTTTCCCAAAAGATTGCCTCTTAACCTACAAATAAGCCATAGTATTTATAGGCTCCATTAACCATAAATATCAGTAATAATAACTAAAGAATTAGTAGCCTTAATTAGGCCAGAAGCAGAGACTATGGCAAGTTTGTATTAGAGGTCCTAGGAAATCTCTGGGCTACAAAGCGTTAAAGTACAAAAGATCTGAATTCTGCTATGTTTATGTATTAGTTATCTATTGTTGCTTAACAAATTACCACAAACTTAGTACCTTAAATCAACACATTTACTGTCTCAAAGTTCTGTGGGTCAGGTGTTTGGGCATGGCTTAACTGGGTCCTCTTCTTAGGGTCTCACAAGGCTGCAATCAAGATGTCAGACCTGGTTCCTCATCAAAGGCTTGACTGGGGAGGGATCTGCTTCCAGTTTCCCTCAGATTGTTGGCAGAATTTATATCCTTGTAGCTCTAGCAGGATGGGTGATACACTTACTCTTATATTATCACGTATACATAATCATGTATGTACATCCTGCCCCTTTTGCCACATTCCATCAGTTAGAAGCAAATCACAGGCCTCACCCACACTCAAGAGGGGAAGGGGAGGAATATGCAAATATGTAATACCCAGGAGGTGAGGATCATGAGACCACCTTAAAGTCTGTCTGTCACTTTCAATTTTTATTTCATCATTTCTGTTCTCCACTTTTTCTTGATCTCTATTATCCCCCTACCTCACCCCACCCCTCCCCCCAACCAAAGATTAAAAAAAACCAAAGTGATTTGTGGTCCTTTTTTCTTGTAGTTGGCTTAAAATTGAATTCAGTGGATCCATCAATGAGTATTGATCTTAAATACTTGGGAGTACAGCTACCTTTGGCTCCAGCCACTAGCTTTCCTTTCTGGAACCTTACAGGAACCAACCCTGCCTCACCTGGTGAGTGTGTAGCATTTGTAAAGTCAAACAAATTTGTGATAAAAATAAAATGCTACCATTGTTACAGACATATAGGGTACTCTAATGTAGATCTTTTATCTAGTGATGAGTCTTAATGATGATTTATACATTTTAGATGAAATTTTAGTAGCTAATTAGATATTAAATATTGGCTTGCTAGAATTTTGATCATCTTTTTTACTTTTTCTTTTATAGATGCTGGATTTCCCTTTGTTTCTAGGACAGGGAAGACTAATGACTTCACCAAGATCAAGGGATGGAGGGGAAAGTTTCATAGTGCTTCTGCATCTAGGAATGAAGGTAATCAGCTTTTTAAAAATTTATAAAGGGCTTCCTTGGTGGCGCAGTGGTTGAGAGTCCGCCTGCCGATGCGGGGGACACGGGTTCGTGCCCCGGTATGGGAGGATCCCATGTGCTGCGGAGCGGCTGGGCCTGTGAGCCATGGCCGCTGAGCCTGCGCGTCCGGGGCCTGTGCTCCGCAACAGGAGAGGCCGCAGCAGTGAGAGAGGCCTGCTACCGCAAAAAAAAAAAAAAAAAAAAAAATTTTATAAATACATTCTGAAACATGTGACCAAAGACTTTTGTTAAAAGTAAGCCCTGGTTGTGTTTCTTTATCTCCTTTCCATGCTTTAAAATAAACTGAAAATAATTGTCTTGGCTGTTTTTGTTCATTTTCTGTGTCCCATAGTCCCCATCCTGGGGTTCAGTTGCTAACCATATCAAGCTTAAATAATCCTTGCAGCCTTTTCAAAGTGTACTTCCTTTTGGTTCCTACAGTTATAAAAAGCATCATTCTCAAGCATTATTTCAGAACTGTGTACTTCAGAGCTGTATGGTGATTCCCAATAGCGTTGTAGTACTTCAAAATAAACTTCTAAATACAATCTAAAATCTAAATTTTGACTGTATGCTTATTGGTCTCCTTTCTTAGTGCTTTTCCTTTCCCATTACACTTGCTTGCAGTTACACTCTAGCCAGATAAATTTACCATTTGTCAAATATAGTTTTTCTCATCTTTGAATCTTTGTAGTGTTATAATAGTGTAATGCTTGTCTTTCTACTAAACTTGCTTTTTCTTGTTCCATAAAAACTAAATTTTATACTCCTCTTTTTGTGCCCTTATCCTCTTCCCTTGTGTTTTGTGTCAGAATCCAGGTATTGCAATCCCTTAAGTAACCTCTTGGTATTCTGTTGAGGTCAAATTTAAGTATATTTTTTGCGTTTATGTTTTTACTTATGTCTCATCTCTATACTAAGGTCATAAGAGGTTGTCGACTCTTAGTGTTAATTATTACCATTGTTAGCACTTTGCAAAATTAATGTTAAATATATGTAATAAGATAATTTTAGATAATGGACTTTAATGTAATTAGTGTATGACATTCAGTGTCTTTACTTGGCTTTATATTTTATATTTTTCCTTACTTCCGAGGAGGGATAGTTTGGAAGATTTAGTAGCTTATAAATTAATGCTCCTGGCCTTTTTTAAAAAAAAATTATTTAGTTAATTTATTTATTTTTGACTGCATTGGGTCTTTGTTGCTGCACGCGGGCTTTCTGTAGTTGCAGGGAGCGGGGGCTGCTCTTCGTTCCGGTGCGTGGGCTTCTCATTGTGGTGGCTTCTCTTGTTGCAGAGCATGGGGTCTAGGCGCGTGGGCTTCAGTAGCTGTGGCACGTGGGCTCAGTCGTTGTGGCTCGCGGGCTCTAGAGCACAGGCTCAGTAGTTGTGGCGCACGGGCTTAATTGCTCCGTGACATGTGGGATCTTCCCGGAACAGGGATCAAACCCGTGTCCCCTGCATTGGCAGGTGGATTCTTAACCACCACGCCACCAGAGAAGCCCCTGCTCCTGGCCTTTTAAAGTATATTTTTCTATAGATATAAAGATCTGTCCTAGATATAAGTATCTACGTCTCTTTATTTCTAGGTGGAAATTCAGAAGGTTCATTGAAAAACCGTTCTGCTTTCTGCAGTGATAAGCTGGATGAGTACTTGGAAAATGAAGGCAAGCTGATGGAAACAAGCATGGGTTTCTCTTCTAATGCTCCCACATCTCCTGTGGTATACCAGCTTCCCACCAAGAGTACCAGCTATGTTCGAACACTTGATAGTGTACTGAAGAAGCAATCTACCATTTCCCCTTCTACCTCTTACTCTTTGAAGCCTCATTCTGTACCCTCTGTCTCTCGAAAGGCGCTGCGGAGCGGCTGGGCCTGTGAGCCATGGCCGCTGAGCCTGCGCGTCCGGGGCCTGTGCTCCGCAACAGGAGAGGCCGCAGCAGTGAGAGAGGCCTGCTACCGCAAAAAAAAAAAAAAAAAAAAAAATTTTATAAATACATTCTGAAACATGTGACCAAAGACTTTTGTTAAAAGTAAGCCCTGGTTGTGTTTCTTTATCTCCTTTCCATGCTTTAAAATAAACTGAAAATAATTGTCTTGGCTGTTTTTGTTCATTTTCTGTGTCCCATAGTCCCCATCCTGGGGTTCAGTTGCTAACCATATCAAGCTTAAATAATCCTTGCAGCCTTTTCAAAGTGTACTTCCTTTTGGTTCCTACAGTTATAAAAAGCATCATTCTCAAGCATTATTTCAGAACTGTGTACTTCAGAGCTGTATGGTGATTCCCAATAGCGTTGTAGTACTTCAAAATAAACTTCTAAATACAATCTAAAATCTAAATTTTGACTGTATGCTTATTGGTCTCCTTTCTTAGTGCTTTTCCTTTCCCATTACACTTGCTTGCAGTTACACTCTAGCCAGATAAATTTACCATTTGTCAAATATAGTTTTTCTCATCTTTGAATCTTTGTAGTGTTATAATAGTGTAATGCTTGTCTTTCTACTAAACTTGCTTTTTCTTGTTCCATAAAAACTAAATTTTATACTCCTCTTTTTGTGCCCTTATCCTCTTCCCTTGTGTTTTGTGTCAGAATCCAGGTATTGCAATCCCTTAAGTAACCTCTTGGTATTCTGTTGAGGTCAAATTTAAGTATATTTTTTGCGTTTATGTTTTTACTTATGTCTCATCTCTATACTAAGGTCATAAGAGGTTGTCGACTCTTAGTGTTAATTATTACCATTGTTAGCACTTTGCAAAATTAATGTTAAATATATGTAATAAGATAATTTTAGATAATGGACTTTAATGTAATTAGTGTATGACATTCAGTGTCTTTACTTGGCTTTATATTTTATATTTTTCCTTACTTCCGAGGAGGGATAGTTTGGAAGATTTAGTAGCTTATAAATTAATGCTCCTGGCCTTTTTTAAAAAAAAATTATTTAGTTAATTTATTTATTTTTGACTGCATTGGGTCTTTGTTGCTGCACGCGGGCTTTCTGTAGTTGCAGGGAGCGGGGGCTGCTCTTCGTTCCGGTGCGTGGGCTTCTCATTGTGGTGGCTTCTCTTGTTGCAGAGCATGGGGTCTAGGCGCGTGGGCTTCAGTAGCTGTGGCACGTGGGCTCAGTCGTTGTGGCTCGCGGGCTCTAGAGCACAGGCTCAGTAGTTGTGGCGCACGGGCTTAATTGCTCCGTGACATGTGGGATCTTCCCGGAACAGGGATCAAACCCGTGTCCCCTGCATTGGCAGGTGGATTCTTAACCACCACGCCACCAGAGAAGCCCCTGCTCCTGGCCTTTTAAAGTATATTTTTCTATAGATATAAAGATCTGTCCTAGATATAAGTATCTACGTCTCTTTATTTCTAGGTGGAAATTCAGAAGGTTCATTGAAAAACCGTTCTGCTTTCTGCAGTGATAAGCTGGATGAGTACTTGGAAAATGAAGGCAAGCTGATGGAAACAAGCATGGGTTTCTCTTCTAATGCTCCCACATCTCCTGTGGTATACCAGCTTCCCACCAAGAGTACCAGCTATGTTCGAACACTTGATAGTGTACTGAAGAAGCAATCTACCATTTCCCCTTCTACCTCTTACTCTTTGAAGCCTCATTCTGTACCCTCTGTCTCTCGAAAGGCAAAGTCTCAAAACAAACAGGCACCTTTCAGTGGCCGAACTAAATCATCTTATAAATCCATTTTACCGTACCCTGTTTCACCAAAGCAGAAACATAGTCATACTATTCCAGGAGATAAGGTTACCAAGAATTCGTCAACCACCATCTCAGAAAATCGGGTGAATAACTTGGTTGTGCCAACTTTAGATGAAAATACATTTCCAAAGCAGATTAGTTTGCGGCAGGCACACCAACAGCAGCAGCAGCAGCAGCAACAGGGAACTCGCCCTCCAGGATTGTCTAAATCTCAAGTGAAGCTAATGGATCTGGAAGACTGTGCACTTTGGGAAGGAAAACCAAGGACCTATATCACTGAAGAGCGAGCAGATGTATCCTTAACAACTCTGCTTACGGCTCAAGTAAGTATCTGTTGTTTTCCAGAAGTATATTAGTCTTGGCTAGAGAGAATTAGGTAGTCAGGAGAAATGGGAATGGGGCTTTTTGGCAGGAGGATGGGGCTTTTAGTTACCTTAGTGACAACTAAGGAAATGTCTTCCACGTTTGTTCTTCTTTATCAACTAGGCACCATGTGTAGATTCCTCCTGCCAGCAGAGGGAGACTGTACAATTGTGCTTTTGAATTGTCCCTCTCCTGTGTAAAGGCAGCTGGCCATTCTGAACTTTTCTCATTTCATTCTCCAGCATGTGGTCAAGTATATTTACTGATCTTGTTAAAACAGCTTTAAAAACTCTGCTTAGATGGTATTAAATCCCAGAAAAATCCCCCAAATTATAAACCTACAGAGAAAAAGTTTTTGTCTTTCATAAAATTTTATATTAAGAAATTTTCATTAATTGTTGATTCACCTGTGTTAGCAGCCTCAGTGCATGTGAAATGATACAGCAGCATGTGGGTAATGTTTTTCTCATGAAATTTCTGTACTTTCCATTTTTAAAATTCTGTGACTGAATTCTAGAGCTGAAGATCATCAGATGTTGGGGGACAAAATACAGATTGTGTCCTTCATAATCATTCCTAAAGATTATTATGCATGTATTATAATGTTCTCTTTTTATTAATTATCATAGATCAGGGGTCAGTAAACTATTTATGTAAAGGAGCAGATAGTAAATATTTTAGGCTTTGCAGGCCATACAGTCTCTGTTGCAGTTACTCAGCTCTGCTACTGTAATGCCATAGGTGTTATGTAAATGAGTGACCAGGCCGTGTTCCAATGAAACTTTAGTTAGGAAGTAGGCTGGATTTGGCCCATGAGCCTTAAGTTTGTCAGCCCCTGCTATAGAACATTATGCATGATTTCTGTTGAGAATACGTTCATCCTTGTTGATATTTTGGCTCATAAATAATTAAAATATTTATTCTCTTTCTTGTCTGTGCTATGCATTAGAATGGGAGATTGCTTAGAGTTCTGTTTATATTCATGTTTTGTCCTTTGAATCTGCACTAATCTTGTACTGTTAGTACTGAGTGCTCAGAGTTGGAGAAGGCAGACCAGTATATGACTGTAAGTTGTTAGGGGATGATTTAGTAGATTTATAATATTCTACTTTAACTTTAGGCATCTCTCAAAACTAAACCCATCCACACAATCATAAGGAAACGAGCCCCTCCATGCAACAACGACTTCTGTCGATTGGGTTGTGTATGTTCAAGTCTAGCTTTGGAGAAGCGCCAGCCTGCTCACTGCCGCCGACCAGACTGCATGTTTGGCTGCACTTGTTTGAAAAGAAAAGTTGTACTTGTTAAAGGGGGATCCAAAACTAAGCATTTCCAGAGGAAGACTGCTCATCGTGATCCAGTATTTTATGATAATTTGGGAGAGGAGCAAAGAGAAGAAGGAGAAGAGGGAGTCAGGGAGGAGGAAGAACAATTGAAAGAGAAAAAGAAGAGAAAGAAGCTAGAATACAGTGAGTATTAATTGAGGGTTAAAACAGTATAGTGTTTTTTTGTTTTTTTTATTTTTAAGAAAAGTATGGTTATTTCGGAACTTCCCTGGTGGTTCAGTGGTTAAGACTCTGTGCTCCCAAGGCAGGGGGCACAGGTTCAATCCCTGGTTGGGGAACTAAGATCTCTCATGCCACACGGTGTGACCAAAAAAAAAAAAAAAAAGAAAAGAGGAAAAGTATGGTTATTTGAAAATGTATTTCAAATATTACTTACTTTAATCCTAATCAGTGATCTCATAAGAATTTCTTATTATTCTTAAAATGCTCTTTCTATATGGCATGTGCGACATACACACAACTGTGCACACATGCCTTTTTTTTAATTGAAATTTTCTCTTGAAGATAGCTTTTTTGTGCTAAATTTGAATCGTTCTCTTATTTGGATTTTCAGAATGCCTTTGAGGCTTCATCTTTTTTTCTGTGTGTCTTGCCCCCACTCCCTCACTTCACGCCCCCATGTTCTTTGAATATACAGATGATCATGGTAATCCATCATTTTCTTTTTTTCCCCCAAGCTGAATTTAGGTATAATTGACAAATTGCACATACTTAAAGTATACAACATTATGATTTGGCATATGTATATTTTGTGAAATAATTACCACAATCAAGGCAGCCAGCACACGTCATTTTATTTTCTAAAGGAAGACGTTTACAGAAAGACTTTCTGGTCATGGTTTGAGCCATTCATCAGTTGGTTGGAGATTTGGGGACAGAATAAGGGCATAACTGAGTTGAGCATTACGTACTCTTTTGAAAAGCTTATTTTTCCTTTTTGGTATAATGTTATGTAGATTCAAGTTACATATTTCATTTTTGACTTTTTTTCCTTCTTATTATATCTTTTTATTTTGTTTAAATAGACTGACTATAATTTTACCATGTAATTTAAGAGTTCCTTGCTTCTTAGTTTATTAGAAGATTAATATTCCATTTTTGGCAGTTTATATTTACATTTGTTAATTGCTTGCCATGTACTTACTTCAGTTAGATTGGATGATTAATATTTTTACGTATATTCTTCCAAGATTTTCTATTAATCCACTTGTGTGCATGTGTATATATTTTTATAGAAATGGAACTACTGTGTATGTGGTAACTTTTAGAAATTTCATCTCATAAAGTCATGTTCTGCTTTCCATATTAACAAGTGCAGTTCTATATTACAATTTTAGTTTTAATACCTTCATATTATTACAGTCCTTTTGGCTGGACATTTAACCTTTATGGGTTTTCAAACAGTATGGTGATGAACATCCATGTTCAGTATAGGCTATTAAAAGTGGAATTGATGGGCTTCCCTGGTGACGCAGTGGTTGAGAGTCCGCCTGCCGATGCAGGGGATATGGGTTCGTGCCCCGGTCCAGGAAGATCCCACATGCCGCAGAGCGGCTGGGCCCGTGAGCCATGGCCACTGGGCCTGCGCGTCTGGAGCCTGTGCTCCGCAACAGGAGAGGCCACGACAGTGAGAGGCTCGCGTAGTGGAAAAAAAAAAAAAAAGGAATTGCTGTGACAATGAGTGCTTTTTAAGCATTTATAAATGTTGCTAGAATTATACCAATTACACATTTACCAGTAGTTGGATAGTGCCACTTCTGTATTCTTTTTTTTTTTTTTTTTTTTTTTAATTTCTGGCTGTGTTGGGTCATTGTTGCTACGCGCAGGCTTTCTTCTAGTTGCAGTGAGCGGGGGCTACTCTTTGTTGCAGTGCGCGGGCTTCTCATTGCGGTGGCTTCTCTTGTTGCGGAGCATAGGCTCTAGAGCACGTGGGCTTTCGTGCCTGGGCTCAGTAGTTGTGGCTCGTGGGCTCTAGAGCACAGGCTCAGTAGTGCGGTGCACGGGCTTAGTTGCTCTGTGGCATGTGGGATCTTCCCAGACCAGGGCTCAAACCCATGTCCCCTGCATTGGCAGGCAGATTCTTAACCACTGTGCCACCAAGGAAGCCCACTTCTATATTCTTAACATTGGATATTCAAACTAACAGGCAGAAATTGATGTCTTGTCTTAAATTTATATTTCTTCAGTGATAGGTTTATTGACCATTTGTCATAAACTTTCTTCTGTAAATTGCTCGTTAAAATTCTTTGCTAACTTTTATTGGAGTGGCTTTTTTTTTTCCCCATATTTTTCCAAGAGTTTTATTTTTTTCCAGGTTGTAATTTAGTAATTTATATTTTAATTTTGTTCAAAGGTCTTCCCACCTCCCCTGACAAAGGAAAATCAGAGATGGTTAAGTCTGGAGGTCTCTTCTTTTTAAGGTTTTGGTTCTTTAGAAAGTCTCTATCCTCAAGGTATAAAAGTATTTAGATTAATAAATGGGCTTAAAAAATTAAATTGTTAATATATCTGGAATTTATTTGATGTGAGATTTGTCGTAGGGCTTCATTTTTCCCCCAAACGGCTAGCTAGTTGTACCATCACTTGTTGAGAATAAATAATTTCCCTACTGCTTTAAAATGTCACCTATGATACAGGAAATTAAAATATACCAATGTTTGGGTCTGTTTTTGGTTTCTGCTGTCCATTTTGTGACCAGTGCCAGGCTGTTTTAATTGGTATTTCAGTGTTTAAATAAGGTACTACCTTCATATACCTAAATGATCTTTCTGTAACTATAATTTAAAAGGTTTAAAATGAAATATACAAAATTATTTAGTTTTATCCATATCTCCTTATTGAGTTTATTTCCATCCTACACTTACAGCAACACTTTTCCATTTCAAAGCAACAGAAGTAAGTTAGAAAAGCCACAGCAGTAGGAATACTGTGTATCTGTTAGGTTTATTACTTTGCTTTCTTGGTAGAGTCTTTACCCTGTGTTTTAATCAGAGTTAAACTCCAGAAGGCAGCCAATTATCATAGTATATTTGGGTTTTCTCACTGGTATAGTCCTTACTGAAAGACATGGTCTACTATGCTCTAGGAGCCATTAATTTTCTTGTACTGTTAGGGGACAGTGAGGAAAGGAGGGAAGATATTTGTGTTATGATTGCTCTGTAAAAGGAGTAGAAATAGCGAAGAGTTCTTGGAGACAGAAATGTTGCTGAGACCGAAAACAAACAAACAAAAATAAATACAAAAACTGGAAGAAGTTGAAGAAATCTATCAGTATGTTTTGCAAAAAATAGGAGGAAAACGAGAAAAAAAATTGCTGTGATTTAAAGGAGTTGGAGAGAGTGAGGAGAGAAATGGAAGAGAGAAATTACTCAGAGAATTGATGGTGGAGGCACTTCCCTGGCGGTCCAGTGGTTAAGACTCCATGCTTCCACTGCAGGGGGCGAGGGTTTGATCCCTGGTCAGGGAACTAAGATCCTGCATGCTGTGCAGCATGCCCCCCCACCCCCGCAAAAAAGAAATGATGGTAGAAAATGTCTCGGAGCTGAAGGACATGACATTTCTGATTTAAAGGGCCCACTGAATACCAGGCAGAAATAATTTTAAGGTGACTCTATCTAGACAGATTCTTCTGACGTTTCAGAGCATTGAGGGTGAAGAAGATATCCTGAGCTCTTTTAAAGAGAAGGCACTTTTCCTAGGAAGGATTTAGAATCAGTTTGATATCAAAGTAAAACTGGACGTTTGCATCATTGTTTCTAAAATCAGAGTCTAGGGACTTCCCTGGTGGTCCAGTGGTTGAGAATTCGCTTTCCAATGCAGGGGATGCAGGTTCAGTCCCTCGTCGGGGAGGATCCTGTATGCCATGGGGCAACTGGAAGCCCGTGCGCCACAACTACAGAGCCCACTCGCTCTGGAGCTCACGCACCACAACTAGAGAGAAGCCCACGTGCCGCAGCGAGGAGCCTGCGCACTGCAGTGAAAGATCCTGTGTGATGCAACTAAGACCCGACTAAGCACCCCCCCCAAAAAAAAAATTAGAGTCAAGTGGGGATTGGATGAATTTTTAACCTAGCACTCTTGGCCAAATTATAAATCATAATTTATAATTATGCATGAGATAGAGATATATTAAAACATACAATCAGGATGCAGGAAGTTGATCTCTTGCAGACTCCTGGTGAATTTCTTGAGGTTGTGCTGTAGAAAATGAAAAACAAAAAATTCAAGAAGCATGAGATAACATCTAGTGAATTGTCGACCCAACCCAAGAGGGGGAGAAAACAATCTTAGGATGACAACTACAAAGCAAGACTAGAAAGCAAGTAGTCTAATTTAAAGTGGAAAATCAAAAGATGCTGAAAAGACTATCTTTAAGAGAATATTAGGTTTATTTTAAGAAATGACATGGTTAAGAACCTGGATGAGTAATGTTTAGGTGAAGATTCACGCCACCTTCATCAATTAAAAAAAAACCAATTAAGAACACTGGAAGGAAAAAATTTGTACAGGAAAATTGTGGTCCAACTATGAACCAATACAATTTTTGGTAAAATTTTGAGCAATTAAGAGTATAAGAAAAGAGAATCTGTTGGACAGTTTCAACAAATTTAGTGGTATAGAATTACATTTTCTTCCTCTAAGGGGTCAGTCACATTAGTTGATTCTACAAGGATTGATCACATAAGCATAATTTTGTAAGCAAACGTATTGGTATTTTGATTTTTAGAATTGGCATATACAAATTGCTAAAGTTCCAAATAGAATTTTAGAACAGAAATCAGTACTATAAACCATGACAATGTGAAAGTAGTGCTATAGCCGACAGAAGATGAAAGGTAGAGCAAGTTTAGGATGCTGATTTCCTTATCTTTCATCACACTTGAGTCCTTAGCCACTGCTAAATCATGGAGTTGAGGGGAAAGTGTTTGATTTAGGATTATTGAGGTAACCACCAAAACTAAACACAGATGGTTGAAAGTAGTCAGTCGTGGGGACTGTGACACTGGGTATGGTGGAAGACTTGCCTTTCATTTTTGTGTCATTTTGTACAGCTTGAATTTTTTTGTGTTTGTGTATTTATTCTGTAGTTAATGTATAAATTAAAAATTAATGTTTTTGATGCATGAAATCTAGGCATTTGACGATAGCTTTTTTTGTCATTGTAATAGACTTTAAAATTGTTCTGCCATTAGTGGCCCATTAATCCATTGATGTGAACAGAGGGATATTAACGTTATTAGACAGTCTTTGTGAAGAGCACTGTATAAGGGTATGTCATTTAAATCTTGCAACCTTTTGTAATAAGGAGGTTTCTCCGTTTTACAAATACACTAACTGAGTGCTTAGAGCGTTTAAGTGACGTCTTCCTCAAGGTCACATTGCTGTTAAGTGAGCGGTAGGGATTTGAACCCGTTTTCCAAGTCTTTGTGTTTTTTCTAGTGTGTAAGATACAATTTCTGAAATTTGGCCTTCACTCTTATCACCTGTTTACTCTTGCATTTGTCTAAAAATACTGCAGGTGGTATTAATATAAAAGCACTGTGCTTAGCTGCTGCGGGTTGTACCATGACAAAGGATTAAAAATCTGGTGTTCCTCCTTTCTCAGCCCACTTAGAATTTTGTTGGCGATGTATACCTACGAGTTAACTTTATGTAAAGAGATCAATAAAATTGATATCTGTAGGAAACTGATTAGGAAAAAAGAACACAAAAATTACCAATATCAGGAATGAGAAGTAACATTACTGTAGACTTTAAAAGGATAATAAGGAAATATTAGGAACAATTTTATGCCAATAAATTGGACAGCTTAGATGAAATGAACAAATTTTTTGAAAGATACAAAGCTACCAGACTCACTTAAGAAGAAATAAGTAATTGCTTAGCCCTGTACCTATGAACTTGTAGTAAAACTCCCACAATAATGACACCAGTTGCAGATGTTTTCACGTTTAATTCTACAAAACTGTTTAAGGAAGAAATAATATCCAGTCTACACAAACACTTCCGTAAAATGGTTTTATTCTATGAGACCAGCATTACCCTGATACTCAAACCAGAAAAAGACATTACAATAGAACCGTAGAGTAATATCCCTGAGGAATGAATATATACATATATATATATAAAAATTATAAATGAAAATTTAGCAAATCAAATCCAAGAGTATATTTGAAGGATAAGTACATCATGGCCTAGTGGGATTTATTCCAGGTCTGCAGGATTAATTTAACACCTGAAAATAATCACTGTAGTTCACCGTTACTGTAACAGATTTTTAAAAAAATGCCATGTGATGATTTCATATGCAGCTCAATAACAAAAAAACAAACAACCCAATCCAAAAATGGGCAGAAGA
>NC_041224.1:96801192-96807447 GCF_002837175.3 Physeter macrocephalus | reverse complement strand
GATAGCTAGTGGGAGGCAGCCGCATAGCATAGGGAGATCAGCTCTGTGCTTTGTGACCACCTAGAGGGGTGGGATACGGAGGGTGGGAGGGAGGGAGGGAGATGCAAGAGGGAAGAGATATGGGAACATATGTATATGTATAACTGATTCACTTTGTTGTAAAGCAGAAACTAACACACCATTGTAAAACAGTTATACTCCAATAAAGATGTTAAAAAAAAAAAATTGGGACCGAAACTTCAACAAAGAGATAAACATTTTCAAAAACCGTAGCATTACCATGGGTACCACGTAATTTGCAGCATTTTCAAAAAAAAAAATGCCATATGATGATTTCAATAGATATTTTGAAAAATTGACAAAATCCAATTCTGGTAAAAGTTCTTAAGCACACTAGGAATAGAAGGAGACTTCCTCAACCTGATAAGGAGCATCTATAAAAAACCCTACAGGGACATCCCTGGTGGCACAGTGGATAAGACTTTGCACTCCCAATGTAGGGGGCCTGGTTTCGATTCCTGGTCAGGGAACTAGATCCCACCTGCATGCCCCAAGTAAGAGTTCGCGTGCCACAACTAAGGAGCCCGCGAGCCGCAACTAAGACCCGGCCCAACCAAGTAAATAAATAAATATTATAACACAAACACAAAAAAAACCTCTACAGCCAACATACTAATGGTGCTGAGTGCTTTTCCCCAGAAATTAGGAGTGAGGAATATTGTCCTCTTTTATCATGTTTATTTAACATCATACATTCTAGCCAGTGCAGTAAGGTATGAAAAAGAAAATGCACCCAGGTTGGAAAGGAAGAAATAAAATTGGCTTTTTCATAGATAGGGAAATTCTAGGGAATCGACAAAAAAGCTACTAGAACTGTAAGTTAGTTTAGTGAGGTTACAGTATACGATATCAGTATACAGTGTATTTGTATATATACCAATGAACAACTGGAAATTGGAGTTAAAAATACCATTTAAAGAACATACAAAGAAATGAAATGCTTAAGGATAAATCTGATAAAAGTTGCAAAAAAAAACCACTTTATACTAAAAAGTGCTGAGAGCACTTTAAAAGATCTAAGTAAATGGAGAGGTACATGGTTTTCATGCATCAGAGGACTCTGTTGGTAAGATACAGTTTTCCTCAGATTGATTTATAAATTTGATGCTGTTCCAATCAAAACCTCAACAGGCTTCTTCTGGTAGAAATTGGCGAGTTGTTTCTAAAATTTATATGGAAAACAAAGGACTTAGAATAGTCCTTTAATAAACAACTTTGATAAAAAACATAGTTGATAGACTTACACTACCTGATTTTAAGACTTACTGTAAACTGATGTGATTGGGATAAAGAAAAAGACATTCACATACCTCATTTTATTGTACTTGGCTTTATTGTGCTTTGCAGATACTGCAGTTTTTATAAATTGAAGGTTTGTGGCAATCTGGCGTCCAGCAAGTCTGTTGGCACCATTATTTCCAGCAACATATGCTCCCTTCATGTCTTGGTGTCGTAGTTCGGTAATTCTCAACAATATTTCAAACTGTTTCATTATAATTACACTTGTTTTGCTGATCCTTGATCAGTGATCTCTGATGTTACTAATGTAATTGTTTTGGGGCTCTATGAATTGCACCGATATAAGATGGCAAATTTAATCAATGTTGTGTGTGTTCTGACTACTCTAGCTACTGGCTATTTCCCATGTCTCTCCCTCTCCTTGACCTCCCTATTTCCTGAGACACACAATATTGAAATTAGGCTGATTAATAACCCTACAATGGCCTGTAAGTTTTCAAGTGAAAGGAAGAGTCTTACATTTCTCATTTTAAATCAAAGTTGGAAATGATTAAGCTTAGTGAGGGGGGCATGTCAAAAGCTGAGATGGGCTGAAAACTAGGCCTCCTGCACCAAACAGTTAGCCAAGTTGTGAATGCAAAGGAAAAGTTCTTGAAGGAAATTAAAAATGCTACTCTAGTGAACACATGAATAATAAGAAAGCAAAACAGTCTTATTGCTGACATTCAGAAAGTTTAAGTGGTTTGAATAGAATATCAAACCAGTCACAGCATTCCCTTAAGCCAAAGCCTAATCCAGAGCAAGGCCCTAACTTTCTTCAATTCTATGAAGGCTTCTGAGAGAGGTGAAGAAGCTGCAGAAGAAAAGTTTGAAGCTAGCTGTGGTTGGTTCTTGAGGTTTATGGAAGGAAGCTGTCTCAATAACATAAAAGTGCAAGGAGAAGCAGCAAGTGCTGATATAGAAGCTGCAGCAAGTTATCCAGAAGATCTATCTCACATAATTAATGAAGGTTGCTACACTAAACTACAGATTTTCAGTGTAGGCGAAACAGCATTATGAAGGAAGAAGATGCCATCTAATACAATTCTGTTAGTTTTTGCATCACGTATTTTGATGGTCTGTCATTAGGTGTGCAAATGTTTGTGATAGTTATTTCTTCTGGATGGATTGAACCTTTTATTAATATATAATGTCCTTCTTTGTCTCTTGCAACCTTTTTTGATTTAATGTTTACTTTGTCTGATCTTGGTATAGCCATCCCTGTTCTCTCTTAGTTGTTACTTGCATGGAATATCATTTTCCATCCTTTCACTTTCAACCTGTTGGTGTCTTTGGCTCTCAAGCGAGTCTCTTGTACACAGAGTATAGTTGGATCATGCGTTTTTTAATCAATTCTGCCAGTCTTTTGATGGGAGAATTTAATCTATTTACATTAAAAATAATTGTTGATAGGAGGGACTTTTGTCATTGTGCTGTTTGTTTTCTATATGCCTTAAAACTCTTTAGTTCCTCATTTCCTGCATTACTGTATTATTTTGTGTTTAGTTGATATTTTGTTGTGAAATGTTTAAATTTTTTCCTCATTTCCTTTACGGGTATTCTATAGCTATTTTTTTGTGGTTACTATAGGGGTTACATTTACCATCCTGAAGTTATAACATTCTAATTTGAATTTATACCAACTTAACTTGAATAACATAGAAAAACTCTTCTTTATAGCTATGTTTCCATACCTTTTGGTTGTTGATGTCACAGTATTACTTATTTATACATTGTGTGTTCAAAAACATAAATAATTTTTTAAAGCGCCTTAATTCTTAAATTATGTAGAAAACAAGATTTGGAGTTATAAACTAAAAATACAGTAATACTAACTTTCATAGTAATGATTTTTTCCCTTTAAATGTATTACTCTCTCAAATCCTGTAGAAAATGGAAAGTGCAGTTACAAACCATTGTTATAATAATACTGGCTTTTATAATTGCCCATGTATTTACTTGTAGTGAGATCTTTATTTTTCCATATAAGTTTGAATTATTTTCTAGTGTCCTTTCATTTCACCTTGCAAAACTCCCTTGAATATTTTTTGTAGGCAGGTTTAATGGTCATGAACTACCTCAGCTTTTGTTTATCTGAGAATTTCTTAATTTCTCCCTCACTATTGAAGGAAGTTTTGCCACATATAGGATTTTAGCACTTTGAATAGATCAGCTCACTGTCTGGTGGCTTCCAAAGTTTCAGATGAGTAATCTGCTCATATTTCTATTGAGAATCCCTTGTGATGATTCGTTTCTCTCTTGCTGCTTGTCTTTCTCTTTTGAAAGTTTGATTATAATGTGTCTCAGTGTGGGTCTCTGTGAGTTCATCTTGGAATTTGTTGGGCTTTCTGGATGTTTATATTCATGTCTTTCCTTGAAGTTTGAAAGTTTTCAGCTGTTATTTCTTCAGATGTTCTCTGCCCATTTCTTTTTCTCTTCTCTCTCTGGAATGCCTGTGATGCCTGTATTGGTCCACTTAATGGTATCACACAGGTCCTTAGGCTCTGTTCACTTGTCTTTAATCTCTTTTATTCCTGTTCCTCAGACTCCATGATTTGCATTGTCTGATCTTCAAGTTCACTGATTCTTTCTTTTGCCTGTTCAAATCTGTCTTTGAATCCCTCTAGCTAATTTTTCATTTTAGTTACTGTACTTTCCAGCTCCAGGATTGCATTTTGGTTTCTTTCAGATTTTATGTCTCTTTATCAGTATTTCCATTTTACTCACACATTGTTTTCTTGACTTTCTCCACATCTTCCTTTATTTTTTTGAGTATCTTTAAGACAGTTGTTTTAAAGTCTTTGGTATATCTGTCATTAGGTCCTTTTCAGGGAAAGTTTGTTGATTTATTTTTTTCCTTTGAATTGGCCATACTTTCTTGTTTCTTTGTATGCCTTGTGATGTTTTGTGGAACACTGGACATTTGAGTCTAATAATGTGGTAACTCTGGAAATCAGATTCTCCTTCCTGAGGGTTTTCTGTTTGTTTGTTTTGTTATTGTTTTTGTTTTTTTTGATTGTTGTAGGCTGTCTTTGTGCCAAGGATCAGCCTGAGGTGTAAACTTAAGGTATTCTCAGGTCTTTTCTGGGCCTTTCATTGGGCATGCATAGTCACTTTCTAATTTTCCTCATACATGCAGGGTTTTGGTTTTTTTGTTCTGTTTTGTTTTTTGTTTTTTTTTAGTGTTCTGGTCTTTAGTGTCTGGCTCCCAAAAAGGAGAAGAAGTGAACAATGAAGAGGAGAAAAGGGTGCTGTCCATTTAAATCCCCTGGAAGTTACTTAAGACAAAGGGGTAACGCCTTGCAATAGTGTGGGGAGCTTCAGCAGCAATGGCTTCCTGCCTCTTTGTCTGCACCTCTGTTGGCCAGAAGCAGCAATCAGAGCAGAGATCCCTGATATCTGGAAGACAAGGTCCTTTCTGCTCACCCTGGCTCCCACTGTGTGTAAGCTGCTCCAGGAACACATGCCCAGCTGCCTGCCAGGTGACAGGAGGGATGAAGAATGGGTAGCTGCTATTGTGCCAAGAGCTGAAATTGAACACAAAGTTTACTGTCCAAGTCTTCCCCTGGAAGTTGTAAGCCTTCAGCAGACTCCAGAGTTTCAAAATACATCATACAGATTCTGTCAGTACAGTTGTTGTTCAGATCCGGAGTTATATATGCAGTGCTGCCTACTCCACCATCTCCCCAGAAACCTCTCAATATCCATTCTTAAAAAACAAAAAACTAAAAAACTGTTAGCAAGCAAAACTGAATATTGTAATGGTGTTCCTTCTCTTTTTCATCTGTAATTTCATTGCATCCTAATCAAAATCTTGACAGCTTTTTATGTGAAGCTTGAAAAGCTGATTCCAAAATTTATATGAAAATGCAAGGACCTAGAAATAGCCAGGAGGGATGTTGAACATCTCATTTATAATTAGAAATGCAAACTACATCCACAGCAAGATTCCACTACATGCCTGTCAGAGTGGTTACAACAAAAATCCTCTGATGGGGCTTCCCTGGTGGCGCAGTGGTTGAGAGTCCGCCTGCCGATGCAGGGGACACGGGTTCGTGCCCCGGTCCGGGAAGATCCCACATGCCACGGAGCGGCTAGGCCCGTGAGCCATGGCTGGTGGGCCTGGGCACATGCCACGGAGCGGCTAGGCCCGTGAGCCATGGCTGCTGAGCCTGCGCGTCTGGAGCCTGTGCTCCGCAACAGGAGAGGCTACAACAGTGAGAGGCCCGCATACCGCTAAAAAAAAAAAAAAAAAATCCTCTGATAATATCAACTCTTGATAAATGGGAACTCTCATGCACTGCTAATGGGAATGTAAATTAGTATAACCACTTTGGAAAGTAGTTTGATGGTACCTACTGAAATTGGTGATTCACATGGCTTGATCTAGCAGTTTGACTCCTAAATAACCAGCAGAACTGCAGTCTACAACAATGTTTATGGCACCATGACGCAGAGTAACTAAAATCTGAAAACAAACCCAGATACCTAATAGCAGTAGAATGAATAAATAATAGTATGAATAATCAGTGGAGTAGTATACCACAGTAAAAATAAATGAATTATGTGCAACAGCATATAGATGCATTTTACAGATATGTTGTGTGAGAAGAAATAAAGCTACGCAAAGAACACATCTCTGTAATTATGCTTTAAAGATTTCAAAAGTAGGCAAAATTATTATTATATTTTTTTAACATCTTTATTGGAGTATAATTGCTTTACAATGGTGCATTAGTTTCTGCTTTATAACAAAGTGAATCAGCTATGCATATATCCCCATATCTCCTCCCTCTTGTGTCTCCCTCCCAACCTCCCTATCCCACCCCTCTAGGTGGTCACAAAGCGCCAAGCTGATCTCCCTGTGCTATGTGGCTGCTTCCCACTAGCTATCTGTTTTACATTTGGTAGTGTATT
>NC_041224.1:96751558-96800403 GCF_002837175.3 Physeter macrocephalus | reverse complement strand
TGTGTATGGTGTTAGGAAGTGTTCTAATTTCATTCTTTTACATGTAGCTGTCCAGTTTTCCCAGCACCACTTATTGAAGAGGCTGTCTTTTCTCCATTGTATATTCTTGCCTCCTTTATCAAAAATAAGGTGACCATATGTGTGTGGATATATCTCTGGGCTTTCTATCGTGTTCCATTGATCTATATTTCTGTTTTTGTGCCAGTACCATACTGTCTTGATTACTGTAGCTTTGTAGTATAGTCTAAAAGCAGGCAAAATTAAGCTGTGATGTTTAGGTGTGATGTTTGGTGTTAAAAAAGGAAAGCAGGGGGCTTCCCTGGTGGCGCAGTGGTTGGGAGTCTGTCTGCCAATGCAGGGGACGTGGGTTCGGGCCCTGGTCTGGGAGGATCCCACGTGCTGCGGTGTGGCTGGGCCTGTGAGCCACAATTACTGAGCCTACGCATCTGGAGCTTGTGCTCTGTAGCGGGAGAGGCCGCGACAGTGAGAGGCCTGCGCACTGCGATGAGGAGTGGCCCCCGCTTCCCGTAGCTGGAGAGAGCCTTCACACAGAAATGAAGACCCAACGCAGCCAAAAATAAATAAATAAATAATTTTTTTTTTTTTTTTTTTTAAAAGGAAAGCAGGGAGGTGGCTGTCATTTAAGTGAGTCCCTTGTGGGAAGGATTATGACTGAGAAAAGCATGCAAAAGCTTCTGGGGTTTATGGCAGTATTTCATTTCTTAATCTGTAGAGTGTTTACATGGTTGTACAATAGATTTGTTAATATGTATTAAGGTTTATATACATTGTTTCTGCACTTTATGGGTATTATATTTCACAATAAAAAGGTTGAAAATGTCTTCAAAATAGGAGGGAGATGAATATATGCTGATTATTAGCACAGCAGTTTTCTGGGTCTTGCATGTCTAACACTTCATTTATAGAGCAAGTACGCTGGGCACTGCTAGGAGTGAGAGGAGTTAAGATATAGATAATTAGTTTCTAAGTCTGTCTGTAAAAGGTTGCTGTCAGTTTGATGAAATAGTGAACGTGTAGATATAGATTTATGGTAATTTTAAGTGCCACAATAACAAAAGTGCCATATGTTTTAAGTGTCATGAACAAAAAGACTTATCAGGAACTCAGAAGACAGAGTGATAATGCTAGGGAACCTTGGGAAGATAGTGTATTTTAGAAGGCATTTGAATAGAAATGAGGGGATATTAATTCTTTCTTGAAACAGGTTTCTGTGAATATATGCTACTCTGGTTCTCCTCTTATCCTGCCTTTGCTAGCTCCCTTTATCTGGGTTTCAGATGAAGGGGTACAAGTATCTCTAGTGTATTGTGAGGGGAGCAGAGAAGTGCTCTATCTTGTATTCCAGGCTGTGTAAAGGAATCAAGTGGACAGCGAGCTAATGTAGTGTGAGGAAGTGGACTGTTGTTTTGGCCCTTGTGTGGAGTCAGTCCATTTTCATGGCTTCAGGTGTAGTCTCTGCCAATGACAGTCCTAATTTTTATTGCTTACCCTACTTGGTTGTGTTGCTGTCACTCCAGTCTTACATGTCCTAAACAGAACTCAATTCAGTAGGTTTTGTGAACTCTCCTATTTATTGGAACCACCATTTTCCCTCTTATTCACAATTGAAACTTTAGAGTTGTCTTTGATTCCCTATGAGGAATTAGGATGTTTTCAGACATTTTAAGAGGGTTTCTTCTGAAGTATTGTATATTTAGGAGCTATTATTTTCAAAAGAAAAAAAGATGAGAAGGGCTCTTTAATTATTATAATAATTAGTTTATGGAGGCTTAGAAAATCGTTGAAAGATGATTAAGAGAGGTAAGACAATAGTACTTAACCTGCCTGAAGGCTTTTATTTTTGTAGTAGAATTAATATGTGTGAAATAATTCGTAAAACTAGACAATAAAGCTTTAACCAAATGAGTGGTAGAGGCTCTATATACACCACCTTCATTGTCAGGTCATCCCTGGTTACCCTTTTATTATTGTTATTATTACTTTTAAGAGTATTTTTTTTTGTTGTGGACCTTTTTTTTTTAAGTCTGTATTTGTTACAGTATTGCTTCTGTTTTATGTTTGGAGGTTTTTTTTGGCCATGAGGCATGTGGGATCATAGTTCCCTGACCAGGGATTGAACCCTCACCCCCTGCATTGGAAGGCAAAGTCTTAACCACTGGACTGCCAGGGAAGTCCCCCTGGTTACCCTTTTAAAAATTGCAACACTCCCCCTCAAAATACATACTCCCTAAACATACTATTTACTTCTCTCTGCTTTGTTTTTTCTCGTAAGCGCTTATCAAAATCCAACATATTTTCATTATTTGTCTTGTTTATTGCCTGTCTTACCCTCTTCCCTCCAATTTAAATGTAAGCTCCATAAAGGCAGGGGTTTTTGTCAGTTTTGTTCATTACTGTATCTACAAAGTCTGATACATAGTGAACATTTAAATATTTGAATACATGAATGAATACTGGGGTCTTACCAGCCTTTGTGAATTATGTGATAAATAAGCTAAGTTATAAAAGTTGGATAACAGAGACTGCTAAGTAGCTAATTAATTGGCCCAATCACATTGTAGCTCTGAAGGTTTTTTCCTCCCTATTTTAAGCCTTTATTCAGTATTTTGTGGTTATGCTCTGAATGATGTTAGCCTTAGGTGACTTGGGCAAAATTGTTCTTTACTAGTTGGGTCTTAATGTTCAGAGCATATGTACTTCTTATGAAATCAGGTAGCGGTTTGGATACTGCTTTGTTATAAAAGATTAAGTGTCTGATTGTCAGTTGCTGCATAGTCATATTTTATGTGACTTTAGGCATAGATTTTGGGTCTTTGGTTCAGAGTCAACTGCATCCTCTCAGAGCACTGACGATTGAAATTCAAAAAACAAGGTTTGCTTTTCTGTCTTCTTGATGGGATTGGGCAGTTTGCTTTAAGAATAAAGCCAGCAGCCTATTAACCTAGATCCTCCATTTAATTTGGTTAAATAATCAATGCATGTTTTCCTTTGTGTAGAACTTGTTGATAGTATGATTTCATCTCAGTCAGGTTTCATTGCTTTTGTATTAAATGTATTTTTGCTCCTGTGCTGAGTTCAGGCTAACTTTTGAATAGAATTTGTCATCAGAAGGCAAGAGTAACAGCTCTGGAGCCAGATTGACTGGGTTGGATCCTGCTTTTGCCTCTTACTGATGGACTTCCCTGAACCTCAGCTTCTGCAAAATGGGAATAATAATACCTCAAGGACTATTGTTACAGTTACATGATTTAAAACATATTAAGTGCTTAGAGTCTGTACATAGTAAGGTTCAATAAATATTTGTTATTTGTAAAATTAAAAACTGTAGTATAGAATGATTACCTTTCCAAAATACTAGAGAAAGTCTCTTCTGACCATGTTAAATATAATAGCATCTCCTGTTAACTCTTCATCCTTTATTTACCCAGCTATATTGTTCAACGATGCTCTTTTTACTTGATACTATATGTTTATTAGTTTGTTTTCTCCTATGGATTATAAACTCTGTGACGGCAAGAACTTTGTTTTAGTCATAGCTGTTTTCACTCTAGTGTCTAAAACAGTATCTGATTTATAATAGGTATTCAACAAATATTTGGTTAATAGATGAATGAATTAAGGTGCATGAGGGCAACTAAAGATTTTCTTAGGGGGCATCTGTTTGATTATTTTAATGAGTTGGTGCTTTTTATGAGAGAGCATATTTTGTTCTGGCAATGCCTCAGTGAACTTTTGTTGCCAAAGGCATCTAACAATCTTACCCTTCTTTTTATTAAGCTATATGTGAAACAGAGCCTGAACAGCCTGTTCGACATTACCCATTATGGGTGAAAGTAGAAGGTGAAGTAGATCCAGAGCCAGTTTATATCCCAACGCCTTCTGTCATTGAGCCTATGAAACCATTGTTGTTGCCTCAGCCAGAAGTTTTATCTACTACTGTAAAGGGCAAACTGCTCACTGGAATTAAACCTGCAAGGGCATATACTCCCAAACCCAATCCTGTGGTAAGCTTGGTGTTAACATCTTTTATTGAAAGTTACAAAAATCATTTGTAAAGTTGATGGGTTTCAACCAGATTTTTGGTTTGTATTCTGTGAATCATGGTGCTTTCAGGTATTATGTCTGCAAGCTATCTCCCTTTCTGATTTAGTCAGTTTAATTGATGACACTTAAAAAATGTCATTAAAAATTGAATAGTAGTATGGTTGACCCTTGAACAACACAGGGGTTAAGAGTGTGGACCCTCTGTGCAGTCAAAAGTCTGCATATAACGTTACAGTTAACCCTCTGTGTCCATAATTCTGCATGCGTGGATTCAGCCAACTGAGCATCATGTAGTACTGTAGTATTTACTGTTGACGAAAAGGTGTGTAAGTGGACCTGTGCAGGATTACTGTAATTCTTAAAGATAGCCAAATCTCTCTTTAGAAGGATCATATAAAGATGGGCCTTTATTTTTTTTTAAATCATGACTTGCAAAAGGTACTCTTATTCCTGTAGTATAGAATATTGAGTGATTAAGATGTACATAGTACACGTTATTAGAAAAGCATTAGGAAGAAGCTTTAAAAAATAGCTGTGATCTTTTTAAAGCAAATTTCTTTATATACAATAAAGTTCAAGATTTAAAATAACATTTGCATGACCAGGTGAAGATGATAGGTAAAAGAGCTGATGCTTCTCTTGTGTTAATAGCGTAAGCATTTCTGATTATTAATAAATCCATTTCAGTCTTTACAGTCCATTAAATTGAAGAAGATCTTTTAGTGCAGTGCGATTCAGTGTGGTCTCGTACAGTGCTGATCCATAACTGTTTGTTATTAGTCTGTGATGAAATAAGTATAGAAAATGAGAGTAGATGTTTAGAAACTTTTGCTACAAGTTGATAGAGAAATTTTTATCTATTAAATCTAATACTGAAAAACCTGGCCTTTGTTTTTCTGGTAATTTTTTTACAAAAGTATCAGTCTGTGTGTGACAGGTAATTAAGAAATTTATCCTTCACTGCAGATAATTTGAGAAGCACTGCTCTGGTGTGCTGAATTTTCTTGAAAGAGAACCAGATCCTTTCTAACTGCCCCAAGATTCAGCACATACAAACTGTAATTGTACTATTTAACTTTAAAGTTTGCATTAAAATTTTTTAAGTGTTGTAATAGAAGCAAAGATTAAACATCCTTTTCCTTTGGGAGTCCCAGAGACTTTTTTCCCCAGTGTTTGGAATGTTTTGTTGTATGAAACTTACAGATTCGGGAAGAAGACAAGGATCCAGTCTACTTGTACTTTGAAAGTATGATGACTTGTGCCCGAGTTCGAGTGTATGAACGAAAACAAGAGGAACAGAGACAACCATCACCATCCCCATCCCCATCGTTTCAGCAGCAGGGCTCATGTCATTCTAGTCCTGAGAACTGTAGTGTAAAGGTGAATTACTTATTGCATAGATTTTTCTTTTTAACTTCCGATTCCCTGTTGCTGGTATTAGAATTTGCATTACTATCGGAATAATTTGAAATAATTCTGAACGGGCAGAGAAGGTTTACATAATGTGTTTATGAATTTATATGTTTCTCTGCATGCCTATTCTAGAGAATATTCCTTTAAGGTCATTAAAAGTATTATTCTTTCTAATGTTGGAGTAACTTTTAAAAGTTTAAACATTTTTGGCTTTAATTAATGTGATTATTAGTATTTGCATCTTTCCACGTCGGTGAATTTTCTAAATAACTGAAACTTGTTTCATTAAACATCAAATATTTTTCCTTCTTTACTAGAATTACACTATAAAGTGCACTGTTAATTCTTTCTTGGTAACTCAGTCACTGTCAAGGACATTAAACAGCAAGACTACTTGTTTTTACTGTTGTAAAATATGATAGTAATGCAGCTGTGCATGTGGATATGAAGATGTTCTTTGAGCACTTTAATCTTTCTACCATTTTAGGCTTCCTTGAGAAATTTAATTCTCATGTCCTAGTCTCTATTGATATTAAATATGTGTTGAATTGAAGTATTTTCTGTGTTACTCTCTTTGTCAGGAGCCAGATTCTGAACAGCAGCCCTTGAAACCAATCACCTGTGACCTGGAGGACGATTCTGATAAATCACAAGGTCAGAATGAAAACTAGGTCTTATCATTTGATAGTATTTATATTATATAGGTGTGGATTATACTAATAATGGGGGGAGATCCAAGCTACCAATCCAGAGCATGTCTACCTACCCTGTTTCTAGTTTTCGCTAAAAATAGAGATGATAGGTAAGTTTTTTACCAATTATTTGCTGTGTTTATCACTCCTGTTCTGTGAAATACAGTTTGTTGGTGTTGATATGGTATGTTGTTGCAAGAAACATTTAGGATGAGGTCAGTGATTTTTTTTTTTTTTTTTTAACATCTTTATATAAAAACCTCAGGGGCTTCCCTGGTGGCGCAGTGGTTGAGAGTCCGCCTGCCAGTGCAGGGGACACGGGTTCGTGCCCCGGTCCTGGAAGATCCCACATGCCGTGGAGCGGTTAGGCCCATGAGCCATGGCTGCTGAGCCTGTGCGTCCGGAGCCTGTGCTCCGCAACGGGAGAGGCCACAACAGTGAGAGGCCCGCATACCGCCAAAAAAAAAAAAAAAAAAAAAAAAAAAACCTCAGCAATATTGGCATCATTAGCTACTGAAATTTTCCTTGGGGTTCTCAATAGTTGCCACAGTTGGAGAAATACAGAGGGAGAAAGGAAGGAGTATCGCTGATTTATCTAGTAAAGGTTATTGCCAGAATTACTGTGATGAAGGGTAGTGTCTAGGGAGTTAACTATTTGTTTTTGGTTTTGCTCTTTAAAACTTCAGACATTTAAGCAGCAGTGCCTCCTAACTTTTTTTTAATGGCATGATAAACACAAAAAATGGTAATGTTGCTAGCACACTGGGGCAAGTGGAGGATGCTACCTATTAGCATGACCACCCTGAAGGCTGAGGGGATCTGTATTCTGACATATCTGTAACTATAGCACATTGGTTGGGAGATTCTGCAATAGAAATCTAGCTAGTGAATATACATTTAGTTAATATGTTGCCATGAATATAAACACACTTGAGTGGTTTCGCATAAAATGTAGAAGAGGAGCAATCATATCTAGAGGTACAGAAGTAATTCAGAAGTATTTACAGTGGAAACTAGAGATAGAGCTCACTTTTTTTTTTTTTTTTAAACCAAACACCATCTCTCTTGCTGCTGTTCTTTAGGGTCGACTCTACCCATCACATATTACAAAGCATCTTGCAAGTCATCTTTGCTTTGCCTATATGGATAGCAAGTACACTATCCCAAATAAGCCTAACCTTGGTTATATACTTTGTTTGCAAGGTAATACTTTCTTATGTAATAGTTAATGGCTTTTTAGAGCAGTCTTAAGAGGGACTCCCTTTTATTGAGAGCCCAGTGAGCAGAATAGTGAAGATTTTATAGTCTGATTCTCTGGAATCTTTTTTTTCATGGAAAATTCCCAAATTACGAGTGTCAAATTACCACTGAAAGTACATGGGAATGGGACACTCTGCAGCTATTGAATTTCTGTGCCCCTGGCACTTTCTGAGAACTCAGGAAAAATAAAAATTTTTCAAAGTTCAGTACAAAATTCTGTGATACAGAAATATCTTTCAATTCTTTATCAGAAAAGAGCTGGAAGTCTTCCTGCAATGAAGGGGAATCCTCTTCTACCTCCTATGTGCATCAGAGGTCACCTGGCGGTCCCACCAAACTGATAGAAATCATCTCAGACTGCAACTGGGAGGAGGATCGGAACAAGATTTTGAGCATCTTATCGCAGCACATCAATAGCAACATGCCACAGTCACTTAAGGTGGGCAGCTTCATCATTGAGTTGGCTTCTCAGCGAAAGAGCCGGGGTGAAAAGAATCCTCCTGTTTATTCTTCTCGTGTGAAAATCTCTATGCCATCATGTCAAGACCAAGATGATATGGCTGAGAAATCTGGATCAGAGACTCCTGACGGTCCATTATCCCCTGGGAAAATGGATGATATCTCTCCTGTGCAGACAGATGCCCTGGATTCAGTGAGGGAGAGATTACATGGAGGCAAAGGTCTGCCCTTTTATGCAGGGCTTTCTCCTGCAGGGAAGCTTGTGGCCTATAAACGTAAACCCAGTTCAAGCACATCTGGGCTTATCCAGGTGAGAATTATCTTTAATCTGGATGTAGCACCTTTTTATACTTAGGTAACACCTTGATTTTTCAGAACCCTTTGTGGGCCTTATATTACTTATCTTCACATTTCCTGGGAACTGGGTGACAAAATCATTATCTCTTTTTGTAATAGGCCTAGGTTAGATGCATACCTAGGATGAATTTTTGGCACATTTACAAACAGAAAGGTAGAGTACTGTATTGGCTTATAGTTTTCTTTCTAGTCTTCCTAGAAAGTTGTTCTTAAACTGTATTACCTGGGCTGCACTGATATTTTGACAGTCAAGCAAGGATAGTAAGGGATTCAGTCTAGTTCTTGGGATTATTATTAGCAGACAGCTTTTAAAATAAAACAAGGTGAAACTGACTTTTGAGATAGGCAGTATATGTTTGGAAACTTGGGAGAAATTTTTAATTTAGAATGGTGTTATTCAAATACATAAATATAAAAAAAATTGAGCCACAATTTACTTATTTTTTCTTTATTTGATTCATAGAGTTTTTGCAGTCTAATCATTGTTGTAGGGCAAATATCTATATCCTTGCTGTTAAGTAATTCAGGCAGGTATATTAGTAAAATTATACTGGCATTAGAAAATCCTTTGGAAAGAAAAGTTCTGAAGTAAAATGTAGTCACAGTCAAAAAGCTTTTCTCTTTTTGTTCAGTGACATATTAAATGCAGTTTTATATCATAGTACCAAATGTGGGGTAGTGTCTGACTTTATTGCTAAGGTTACTTGACTTTACTAGCTCAACTGCTTCTCTGGGCTAAGGACTGTTCCATTGTTACAACTGATCTACTTAATTAAAAACTTTCTGTTGCAGTTGGCTATGTAACTGCTTCTGTTGGTATTTCTTAAACTCTTAATGATGAGAAGAGTGTTTTCTCCTTGTTTCATTTATTGATTGATACTTTGAGAACAGAGACTTACCTGAGACCATTTCTAGTGAGACTAGACGCCCCTCAGATACAGTCATAGAAATTTTGTGTTCTCCTGTCTAGGACTCAGAAAGCCACCGTAAAATATGAACCTGCTTAAGCAGTTAGGCCACTGTAATAAGGTATGCTTTGGGGAAGCTGCTGAGTAGTGTTCAGAGCAAGTCCCAAAGGAGCAGATAGGAGTATCTGATCCAGACTCCACAGAGCCTGGAAAACTATATAGTAAAGTTTACTTTAGGATGGAAAGATCGTATTCTTTGTATCAAACATGGGGCAAAGATATTCCTGATCTTTCTGGAAATAATAACAATTTTACTTAAGTAGCAAAGAGTAATTTTGTGTCTTAGAAGAGAGAGAAGCTTGGTGTAGCTATTCTCCTCACCAGTTCCCTATTAATTTAGAGAGTATGATTTTCCCCACCTCACTCCACTCCCTCACCCCTTTAAATGATAGAAAAGAGAGAAAGGAAAGGATATCTCCTCTAGTCACTTAGCAATATGACATAGAGAACTTGGGTAAGAAACTTGGGAGGTTTTTGTTTTCTTTTTTTTTAAATGATTCTCATGCCCAAGATGGGGTGGTCTGTCAACTCAGGCAGTAGAGAAAAATCTTTACCTCATTCATTGATTCACTTTCTTCTGACAATTTATTGATAATTTAAAAAATAACTATGAGTTTCAACTAGCATTTATCTTGAGTCCAAGTTTTGTCCAAAAGATGAAGACAATTATCTTCAAAGTTGAGTTTTTTTGAAAATTGAAAACTAAGGTGACTTTGTGGCTTAGGTATTTGTAACAGTGGCTTTCTCATAAGTTAAAGTAGACTCACCATATATTTTTCAGATATGAAGGATGCTTATGAGAAGGGTTCATCATGCCACTGGTCTTGTCAGAGAGATTTCATGGAACACAGTTACTCATTTTTTTTTTGCTGATGATTGTTAATAGCTTAACCAGAGTTGCATGTTGACAAGTAAAGCAATTGGATGGTTCCTTAGATTTGACTGTATTTTCCACATATCTAGGATGCAGGTATGATGAGTTTCTAAGATTCTCTGTTTCCAAACTACCAAAATGAAGGAGATGAGATTAGTTCAGAGTATCAGATGACAACATTTTTTTTCATTTCCTAAATACTCAGATTATACCAAATGGAAAAAGTCCATTTCTTTTTCCCTTTAAATCTGAAAAACAGACTTTTAAAACCTTGTAAAAATGAAACCCTTGTCAAGGGAGATGAGTTAGCAAGAGAATTTTATCTTTACAGAATTTCTCTTTGCCACTTGTTTCAGGTTAATGGTAAGAGTTACCCGCAGGCTAAGTTGCTATTGGGACAGATGGGGGCATTGCATCCAGCCAATAGGCTAGCTGCTTATATCACAGGCAGGTTGCGACCCTCAGTCCTGGACCTCTCAACCCTCAGTACTGTCATCTCCAAGGTAGCATCCAATGCCAAGGTGGCTGCATCCAGGAAACCACGTACCCTGTTGCCTTCAACATCCAATTCCAAAACGGCATCCTCCTCCAGTGCTACAACAAATCGCCCTGGGAAGAATATGAAGGCGTTTGTCCCGGCGAAAAGACCAATTGGTAAGTTGGACTGTATATATGTTTTCCAAAGGGTTGTAACCTGGTGCTGGGCCAGTGGATACAGATACGGGGGTTGTAAAACTTAGAGAAATATAGAAGTTGGCACTATTTTTTTTCTTGATGTCGATCTTGCCTGAATTTTTAAATTTTTTAGTAACTCTTCTGGTGACCTACAATACTAGATGAACTGAATTCGAGTTAGTTTTACAGTTATTTCCAGACTTTTAGACTGGTTTTATTAATGTAGAAAAGACTTAGGTTTTTAATTTTGTTTTTCAAAAGGGAAGATGTATTCTTAAATACTTCCCCTAATTTACTATTTTTCCTATGAGGACTGGTGTTTTTGGTACCAGTCATATGTATGTTTTTTGAACTTAATGAAACCAAGGAGCTAGCAAAATCAAAGTGGGTTGAGTTAGTATAGTCTTAGAGTAGAAGGCTCTTGTAAAATATAATTTTGGAAACAGTGCTTTATTATATTCATCCCTGTTCTGTGAATAAAAACCTCATTTGTTTAACATTGCAGTGCTAGAGTCTGTAAAAAATTACCTTCTTGAAATCATTTGTGTTTTAGCATTGAGAGTATATGCAGTTGGTTTATTGGATTCCTCTTTTTGTAGTTTCAGATCTATTTAGGAATGTTAAGTAAAAATGTCATTTGCTCTATTTTTATTCCTCTAATAGGAAATTGAAATCTCTGGCTAAATGCTGGAGTTGTGTGAAGATGGAGGATAGGCCTTGCCTTAAAAAGAACCCATGTTACCTCTTTCTTAAAAAGTAGCTTTAATTGGTGATTTTAAAAAAAGATAGTCTTATCTTGCCCTCTTTTAAAAAATGTCTTTATACATTTTAGAAAAATGCAAAACTTTACTGTCTTGTAAAAGGACAACAATAAATAGGTGGAGGTGCTGGGACAGGAGGAAGTGGTGGAAAAAAGTTTTAAAATTAGAATTAGGAATACAATTTCAACTTCTTTCGTCATTTGTTTTTATTCATTCATTCATTCTTTCATTCAGAGAGCATACAGAGAAACAGTTTATTAAGTTGGAAGCTAGGCAGAAATACACACCCAGAGAGAAAGGGTATGGGCTTCCTTTCTAATGAGGAGGAGCACAGTCTCTTCATCTGTTTTAGATGATGAAGTTGTGTGCTGCTATACTGTCTTTTTAGTGTCCTGGCAATTTGATTATATTGCATAACCAAAAGAATTTCAGAAGGAACACCCAATTTTAATACCTTTGTTAAAGTTAGAATTTTAAAGGTTTGGTTTGGGTGAAGGGGTGTGTTTGATTTCTGTGGGTGGAAATTGGCATGTGTAATGCAGGTAAGAAATTTCTTAATACCTGTAAGAAATCGACCCAGTGGTGCACAATAAATGTTGATAAACACAATCACTACAAGGATAAAATATGAGAACTGAAGATTTTTGACCAGCAAATTTTTATTTGCAGCGGCTCGACCCTCTCCTGGTGGTGTGTTCACACAGTTTGTGATGAGTAAAGTTGGAGCCCTGCAGCAGAAGATACCTGGAGTTAGCACACCCCAACCCCTAACAGGGCCACAGAAGTTCAGTATCAGACCTTCTCCAGTAATGGTCGTCACACCTGTGGTTTCTTCTGAGCCAGTTCAGGTGTGCAGTCCTGTGACTGCTGCTGTCACTACTACCACCCCTCAAGTGTTTTTAGAGAATGTTACTGCTGTGACACCTGTGACTGCTATTTCTGACGTGGGAACTAAGGAAACTACTTATTCTTCTCGTGCCACCACTGCAGGGGTTGTTGAGGTCTCTGAAACTAATACCAGCACCCTTGTAACACCTACCCAGTCTACAGCCACTGTGAACCTTATCAAAACGACTGGGATAACTACCCCTGTGGCTTCAGTTGCTTTTCCTAAGTCTTTGGTAGCATCTCCTCCAACCATAACTCTTCCTGTTGCTTCCACTGCCTCCACCTCCATAGTCGTGGTGACCACAGCTGCATCTTCCTCCATGGTGACCACACCAACTTCATCTCTGAGCTCTGTTCCCATTATACTCTCGGGAATTGATGGGAGTCCACCAGTGAGCCAGAGACCAGGTAAGGCCTAGATGTTACAAGCTGGTTTACTGACAGCTATTTATATAACTTTGTGGTTTTGGTAGGATTATAGATATATCAGGTGTTTCTGCTATAACATGATACATATATTCCTAAAAATCATTACATTCTGCAAAACTGAACACTGAAAATAATAGAGCTTGTGGTAAATATAGGGTTAGGACAATCACTGAAAATTCATGCAATTTTGTAACCAGAGCGCTAATAAAACCTGTAACTGGTACTTTAGAGATAAACAGCCTTGACAGATGGTTTAATGGGGCTAGAGATTTCCTCAGGAGATTAACGATATTCAAAAACATTAGAATGGAAATGCTGGCTGAAGGATACTGCATATGGGAGTGGAACTCTGAGCCAGTAGAGCAGCGTTAAGGTGGGCACAGGAGGAAGTGCAGCCTGTTGTGTGCTGAGAGCTGGAGACACATATCTCTCAGGAGGAAACCATATGTAGTTGTTCCCTGTTTTGGGGGTGGGAGGGCTGCTGCTTTATATTTTAAAAAGATTGGAGGGCTTCTGCTTCTGCTGCAGCCAAGCTGAGGGCCCTTTCTCTATCCTCCTTGCTTAAGATTAAAATTCTAGGTCCTCTTTCTTAGTAAAAATCATTTATGAATCAGCCCAACTCCTATATACTACTGACATTATTCTCCTGCTTAATTACTATATGTAAACTGATTGAAATAGAAGTAAGGAGGCATATTTCTTTGTTCAGGACTCTGATATTTTATATGTTAAGTTTATAGTTAAAATGAAATTTTTTCTCTTGTTGGCTTAGTTTAAGTGAATTTGAAATAGGACTAATTCAACACTTTGGTAATTTTTCTATCTTAATTCAACCAGCTAAAGCAAGTTGTTATCTTAGACTCTAAGAGGAATTACTGTGGAAAAGAGTGTGAAAGACTTTGCAGGATTTAAGGGAGAATAAAATAGCCAACAGCAGTTCTGTGTTGGTAACTGATAGTTTTCCTACTAAATATTTTTGTCTTTAGGGGCATGGTCCAAATCCCTCCTGATATTTTAGGAAAGAAGTGATTTATAAGTTGAAGTGCTGTTGAAAGGAAAAGTGGATGACAGTATCAAATTTGTTGTCTTTTGCTACTTCCTGTAAATAAACATACCAAAAATGGCTAATATATAATTTCAAAAGTAAGATTGTTGTTGATGAAGCTGTTTTGGTTTCCTGTTGAATCTCAAGGTTCATATCTTGTCATATTTTAACTGGTCATGTCTTCTAAATCATGGATTCTAACCTTTCTTTATATTTTTAATTCCGTCATGAAACTGTAAAACAGTTTACCTTTTGTAGTTCATTGTCTCTCAGATTTCAGTCACTTGGAACATACACTCAGGTATTTTGCTCTGATTCCCTTTTGTACTATCATACAATTGACATAATATTTTTATTTAAATCCAGTCATTTGTTCACTTAAATGTACTTTTAAAAGGAGCAGTATTACTGTTATTGGAAACCAACATTACTTGCCAAAATAGAGGGTAGCCTCATAAATAAATACACTGAAATAATAATAAAAAGTATCACATACTAGCCAGCTACTGTAAGTTCTTAACATGTGGCTTGCTCTCTCTGTTAATGAAGAAAGTTAGAAAATGCTGGCATAATATTAAAGACATAATTTCAAAGACTGGTAATTTCTTCTGTATTTTAATCAAAAGATTAAAATGCTGACAATGTGATGTGGTGTTATTCTATATCCACCTACCACCTAAAAGTGTCTTCTGTAACACTACTTGAGGAAATACTAATGTTAACAGATTTTCTTACCTGCTCTTTTTATAAATGGAGCTGACTCAAATCACTGCCAACTTCTAAGGAAGTGTATAATTTTGTTATAGGTTCATAAAGTAGTTGCCAACTTTGGGATTTAGACAACTCTGACTTTTTCATTTGACTTTCCTTCTTTTTGTCTTTCTCTTCTTCCCCTCTCACACATATTAATAAATAATCACATATTTAGTGTGTGTATTTAAGGCTGCTTTTGGAGTAATTTGGTTTTGAATCACTCTCTAAAACTTAATGTGAGTAGAAATGTTCAGGAAATTAAGAATGCTTTAACATGTTTCTTAATTCACATAAGATGAATTTTTTTTAAGTTGCACATTTTTTTTCATAAACAGTTTGGTCTTTGTGTTTTATTTCATTTTCAAAAGTAGTCATGAATCTTCTATATATAATTTGTCATGTAAATCTTAGGAGCTTCACTTTGTTTTAGAAATTTGATATGCTTTTTGGGCAGAGTACCTATCTGATAGAATATCACATATTAAAATCTTTGTTTTGTTTGGCTTGTTGATTTTTATATTTAGTGACAAACTGATGAAAAATTTTATTTAATAATGTTTTAAAACAAGGAGTAATTGGAAATAATGTTAAAGAAGTTCAGTAATTTGAATGGTAATGTTAGACCACTTTCATTTATGCTTACTATTATGTTATTCCTACCTCTTTATTCCTGTGACCAAAAACCTATCTGTAGATTACTCGTATTATTTTTTTTCCATGTCCTTAGTATTTTCTTCCAAACATTAAAGTGAATCTTTAGGTACTATTAATATTTTGAAATCTCTTTTAATTCACATCTTCTGCATTAAATTTCTGCTTTTTCTGTTTGTTTTAAAACTATCTTTTGCCTCTTCCTAACCAGGCTTTATTTCCCTGCTTCTTTGATGTCTCTTAATTTCATTCCATTTTTTGGGGGTATGTATTTTTTTTTCCTTCTGAAAAATAATTTCCACAAATCTTTATGCTTTGCTTATTTATCAGTGAATTTTACAAGCCAAGAAGTTTTTAGTATCTTGTGATTTTTAGTCCTTGACTTTTTTTTACTTGAGTAAGACCTGTGAAACCAAGTTATAAGTCTATTAAGTGTTAACAGCCTGAATTTTTAAGTTGAACAAGAGAATTTTATCTTGAACTTTAATGAGAACCAGGTTAAGAGGCCATGTTTTTCATTAGGCAGATGTGTTTTCTCTTTAAATGCACCTCTTGACAATTGATACTTTCTTTTTTACCAATCTAAATGTAAGGCCCTGCAATGTCTGGTTAATACTTAGGTTTAAAGTAAATTGTTCTCAGCCGTTAAGACTAGTAAATAGTGTATCATGGATGTACAGGATTTTACCAACTCTGTAGTTTAAAGTAGAAGTTATTTGTAGCATGGTTAGATCCTATGTCATAATTATTTTTCCCAAGTATTAAAGGGAAATTCTGATACTATGTTTCCCATTTCCTGTTTTTCAGAAAATGCTCCTCAGATTCCAGTGGCTACTCCACAGGTCTCTCCTAACACAGTGAAACGTGCTGGACCTCGATTGTTGTTAATTCCAGTGCAGCAGGGTTCTCCTACTCTTAGACCTGTCCCAAACACACAACTTCAGGGACATCGGATGGTCTTGCAGCCTGTTAGGAGCCCAAGTGGAATGAACCTGTTCAGGCACCCTAATGGGCAGATTGTCCAGCTCCTCCCTTTGCATCAGCTTCGAGGCTCTAATACCCAGCCCAACTTACAGCCTGTCATGTTTCGGAACCCAGGTATAAAATTAGAGATATTTCTGATAAGTTTCTCTTTTCGTGAATCATTTGATCATATGGTATGTTAATATACCAGGATTGGTCTTCTCAGTGTCTTGGAATCACCTGTTAGAAAAGAAATGCATACTTTGGAAGTCTTGATTTGGGCAGTGGTGATTTAAAATGTTCTTTTTCTTACCAGGGTCTGTGATGGGAATCCGGTTACCCACTCCTTCCAAACCTTCAGAGACTCCACCATCTTCTGCTTCGTCCTCCTCTTTCTCTGTTATGAATCCTGTAATTCAGGCTGTTGGGTCTTCTCCAGCAATGAATGTTATCACTCAGGCACCATCATTGCTTTCTTCTGGACCTAGTTTTGTGTCTCAGTCTGGTACATTGACTCTGAGGATTTCCCCTCCTGAACCACAAAGCTTTGCAAGTAAAACAGGCTCTGAAACCAAAATAACCTATAGTTCAGGAGGGCAACCTGTTGGTACAGCCAGTCTTATTCCTCTCCAGTCTGGTAGTTTTGCCTTGCTGCAGCTCCCAGGACAAAAGCCTGTTCCCAGCTCCATTCTTCAGCATGTTGCTTCACTTCAGATGAAAAGAGAATCTCAGAATGCAGACCAGAAAGATGAAACAAGCTTTTTAAAAAGAGAACAGGAAACTAAGAAGGCCCTACAGTCAGGAGGAGAAGCTATAGACCCTGAGGCTAATATAGTAAAGCAAAACTCAGGAGCTACTGTCTCAGAAGAAACTCTGAATGAGTCCTTGGAAGATGGGGGTGATCATTTAGATGAAGAATCCCTTATAGAAGAAGGTCCTGCAACTGTTAAACCTTCTCAGCATGCCTATATCACTGGCTCACACACAGGTGAAGACTATAAAAATGTTGATGAAGAGTATGGGATTAGGAATCATAACAGTTCCAAAGAAAAACTGACTGTTCTGGAAGTTAAGACCATTTCTGGAAGAGCCAGTAATATGACAGTCCAAAGTGTGAGTAATGTGCAGCTTAAAAAACTTGATGTGAAAGTGGAACAGCAGAAAGGCTTAGACAATCCAGGGGAAAAATCAAATGAATTTCCAATTATCTCTAAAGAAGAAAGTAAACTTGAATTTTCAGGGAGCAGAGTTGTGGAGCAGCAATCTAATCCAAAGCCAGAGGCCAAGGAGAAGGGATGTGGAGATTCTCTGGAGAAGGACAGCATTAGGGAGAGGTGGAGAAAACACCTAAAGGGCCCTTTGACCCAGAAATGTGTTAGAACTACACAAGAATGCAAGAAAGAGACAGATGAGCAGTTAATTAAAGAAACAGAAACTTGTCAGGAAAATTCAGATGTGTTTCAACAAGAACACGGCATCTCTGATTTACTTGGAAAAAGTGGAACTACTGAGAATGCCAGAATTTTAAAAACTGAATGTGATTCTTGGAGTAGGATTTCTAGTCCTGCAGCCTTCTCCATTGTTCCTAGGAGAGCTACCAAAGGGAGCAGAGGGGAAGGACATTTTCAAGGTCACTTACTGCTATCAGGAGACCAGATAAAACCAAAGCAAGAGAAGAAGGGTGGGAGAAGCAGTGCTGACTTCACTGTTTTGGATTTGGAAGAGGATGATGAGGAAGATGAGAATGAGAAAACCGATGATTCTGTTGATGAGATTGTGGATGTTGTTTCTGACTACCAGAGTGAGGAGGTTGATGATGTAGAAAAGGTGGTGAGCCCATTTTTGTTGTGACTGAAACCTCAAGAATTTAAATGATTCATTAGAGACAGTAGTTTTTCCAGAAGATCACTAAGATCTGATACATTGATTTGGATGCCTAGGTTTAGATAATGATTAAATGACTGTAGTTTTTGGTCTGTGTCAGTCAGGTAACATTTATTGAGCTTATATTGAGCTTTGAGACTTGTCTGATATTATAGGAAGGCAGACTTAAGCCTTAGGGGGATAGATGCTTGAGAGTCCCTATCAAATTAGGTTTTTTTTAAGAAAAAGTCTGAAACCACTACTCCCATTCAGTCTCAGTTTCTTTGACATTTTGTATGTGAAGTGATTGTAGCTTATCTGGTGGATATATATAAGAAACAGGGAATAGGCAGCCTTAGAACTGGAAGATAATTTATCTATCTGCATTTATAGAGATGTTTTTCTTTTTGGAGAGAAATGAAAAATACTATTTAATATTTTAATATAACCCTGCCTAAAGTTGTTTTTAATCATCTCCTAAAATTAAATAGTGTCTAGAATTTGTATTCTGAACTTTGGTCATCTTCCTTTGTAATTTGACCTTTCTAATTTATATTTTTATTTTTCTGAAGCCATTTTTTAGACTTTTATTTAGGGTTGTATTTGCTGAACTAAATAACTGAGAGTCAGATATGATATAGGGCAGGAGTTGGGCAAACTTTTTTTGTAAAGACCAGATTGTAAATATTTTAGACTTTGCAGGCAAGATGACTTGCTCTTGCAACTACTCAATTGCTATTGTAGAGTGAAAGCAGCCATAAGCAATAGTAAGTGAATGAGTGTGGCTGTGTTCCAATAAAATTTTATTTACAAAAACAGATGGCAGGCTGTGGTTTGCTGATCCCTGACCTGGGGTCTGATGTAAAACATGAGGTGATAGCCAGCTGCCTGTGAGGTGCCTTGAAATCTAAATTGTGTCCCTCTCTTCAGGAGCAGATAATACAATGATTGTCACGCATGGCAGTTTTAGAATCTCACTTCCTTGAGATTCATTCATTCTCTGTGTTACCTGGTCCTTCTCTGTTAATGCCTAATACACTGCCTTACAGAGATAAAATATAGCAAAAAGATTCATATTTTAAACCTCTAAAATGTTTAAATAGTCTAACGTTCCTATGTTGGTTATTTCTGTACCTCACCTGTCTCATTTATAAAATGAGGATCTAGCTCTACAGTTGGATGATTCTATATGCATTTGCCTCACATTCTATCTATAACCTAATCCTTTTTGAGGACTTATATCTGTAGGTAGTTTAGGAGTTAGATTGCAGATCTTCTTGCACTTTTTGCAGGGTCTTCATTGTAAGTCAGCCTAGGTAAGCATCAGACCAAAAACAGTCCAACTTTATTTTAATTTTAATTAAAAAAATTTTTCCATTATGGTTTATTACAGGATATTGAATATAGTTCCCTGTGCTATACAGTAGAACCTTGTTGTTTATCCATTCTATATATAGTTTGCATCTGCTAATCCCAAACTCCCAATCCATCCCTTCCCTACCCCTCCTCCCTCTTGGCAACCACAGGTCAAAAACAGTCCAGCTTTAAAATCAGTGAAAACTATTGCTATCAGTAGAACTGACTTAATGGAACCTTTAGTGTGTCTTAGTCATACAGCGTGGCATTGCTTGAATTTCCTAATAGGGAATCTGACAGGTACACTGGCCTTTTAAAAGTAAGGGCGTTCAAATCTAAATTCTACATTGTATTTATGTGTATGTCTGACACCTATGATAGCTTTATACCTGTGATTAGCATTATATTGGAATAGTGTAAGGAACGTTGTGAGTAGCCTTTTTAAGTCTTCCCTGATGAAGTTTATTGGATATTATTTATAAAGCCTGCAATTAAAGCCACGCAGTACACATTCTTCAGTTTAATATGGTAAGGCATCTACCTACATTACTATTTAAACCCTTGGGGTTCTGTTGATTTAGCTTCCTAAAGTTAATTTTAATATCCATTGTTTACATTTAATACACATTATTTAGGTGATGCTTAAATTGAGGATCATAAATGATGGCTTGCATCATTTATGTCCTTTAGCCTTAGGGAGCCTGTAATTTGGGGGTAAGCAGTTTTTCCAGCAAGTTTAAACATAGAATTAATAAGGTGATTGGGATGCTTCATTTTGAGTTGTGCCTCTCTGGTACAGTACAATTGTAGATAACGTATTCTCTGTTTGGTTTCTGGCATAGTTAACACTACTTTTAAAGGTGGACTTAAAAGTATCTGCATATCCCATAATCCATATAGTCTACTGTTATAAATATACAGTGATTTTCTGTGGTGGGTGCTCAATAAATGCTTACTGATTGACTTATATTTTGGTATAATAAGTACAGCAAGCCTGGACTTCTTTTGGTATCTGAAATTCTGCAAAAGCTCTCATTCTGTATGGTTAAGAGACTTAGAAGACTGTCGGCTATAATCTGTTTCCATATCTGGCTTGAATATGTTTCTGTGGGTGTTTAATATGGGATTAACCATGAAGCACTCTTAAACTAGAATCTGAATTTTTCTTCTTTCTACCTTCTTCCTCACCAAATTCTATTTTACTGCTATTTAATATTAAGATTTATGCAGCTTTAATATATCTGTACTTGAATTTTGTCCACTAGAAATAACACTGAAGCATCAATACAGCCCTTTGGGGACTTTGTCTCTTCAGTCTAATGATGTCTTTTTAATATATATATCTGTGATTTATAATGTAGTTCTTGGTAGTTAGCTCTAACCATATGTTGTCTTTATGACTTAATTCCATTTTATGATTAACAAGTTTAGGATTATCAGTACTAATGGTTTAAGATCAGTGTTTGGCACTGGTTGGCTTTATAAGGGGAGCATTCAGTTGAAAAGTTTAGGTGTGCTTGCTTCCCAATACTTTATTTACTGTTGAAATGCTGTATTTCAGAATAACTGTGTAGAATACATTGAGGATGATGAAGAGCAGGTGGACATTGAGACTGTAGAAGAACTCCCGGAGGAAGTTAATGTTGTCCACATGAAGACCACAGCTGCCCATACACAGACTTTCAAACAGCTGTAAGTCTTACTTCTCTTTGGATTGTTGTTTTTTCTTGTTGTAGTTTTATGACCATAAGCAAAACTAAATGTTCTATTCAGGAGTTCTGGGTAACTGACATGGTTCCTTTATTTCTCTAGCTTTTTTCTTAGTAGTAGATGAGGAGAGGAGCTGGAATTCAGAGGTAATTGACTTGCCTTGTTATTGCTAGGAAGCAGTATATAAATGTGAATAACATATGCTTTTGGAGCCTGATACATTGGTATTAAAATACTGGTTTTGCTTGTTTGTGGCTATTTAATCTTGGGCAAGTTTGTAATCTCTCTGAGTCTTAGATTCTTTACCTATGAAATGAAGAAAATGCCCCCATTTAAAGTATTAAATGAGATAATGTATGAGATAACTAACATAACTGATACAAGTGGACTGTTCAACAAAGGTTAATTCTTTTGCTTTTCAGAATATGGCATTAAATTCTAAATTTGGTTACTTTGCTAGTTGAATAGGTCAATACAGTTAGAAAAATTTTCATACCTGTTCAGCTGATGTGATGAAAATGCAGAGAGCATGATGCCTTAGAAAAAAATGTTCTAAGTAAGGCTTGTATTGATTAGGAACTGGGGTGTGAGAGAAAGAAGGGAAAGAAGGTAAGAGTTGTTATTTTGTGCCAGACATTGTGCTTTTCAACCTGTTACGTCATCAGCTACCTAAAGTAGCAATGAGTTAAGAAAGAGTAATTCATTCCTAGTGAGGAAGTCTAAGGAGGGCTGTAGGGTAGTATTTTTCTTCACTCCAGGGCTATTTGGAAGGTACTTCAGTTGTCTACTGGTTAAGACTGAAAGAATTTAAATCTCTTAAAAACTTAATTAGACTTAAGTTCAACAGTATTGCAGGATGTAAGTTCAGTATACTAAAATCGAGTTCCTAAACAATAGCAACAAACAAAGAAATGTAATTAAAAATATGAAAAAGGTGTTTGGGATTATTAACACAAGTTGTGCAAGACTTCTATAAAATGTTATTGAAAGACATTGAAGAAGAATTCAATAGGGACTTCCCTGGTGGCGCAGTGGTTAAGAATCCACCTGCCAATGCAGGGGACACAGGTTCAATCCCTCGTCCGGGAAGATCCCACATGCTGCGGGGCAGCTAAGCCCCTGCGCTGCAACTAGTGAAGCCCGTGCGCTTAGAGCCCGTGCTCCACAACAATGAAGCCACCGCAACAGAGTGGCCCCCACTCACTGCAACTAGAGAAAGCCTGCGCGTAGCAACGAAGACCCAACACAGCAATCAATCAATCAATCAATCAACTAATAAAGAAATAAAATTTATTTTAAAAAAAAGAATTCAGTAAAGAATTCAGTAAACAGAGAGATACCATCTTAATGGACTGGAATAATAAAGGGCCAAGAATAACCAACACATAACTGTGAAGGAGCAGATTGTTAAAATTTTAAAAATTTCTGTCAGTGAAAAGGCAATTTCAGACTGTAAGGAAAATACTTGCAATATGTGTTTGACAGAGGGTTAGTATCAAGCATATAAAATAATTCTTAAAAATCAGTAAGAAAAAGATGATCCAGTAGAAAAGTAAGTAATGGATATCATGGGCAATTCACAAAAGACTGCCAGTAAACATGCAAATTTGTTCTACCTCACAAGTAATTAGAGAAATGCAAAAAAAAATATTTTTTTTTGTTTGATGTGGACCATTTTTATTTTATTTATTTATTTATTTATTTATTTTGCGGTACACGGGCCTCTCACTGTTGTGGCCTCTCCCGTTGCGGAGCACAGGCTCCGGACGCGCAGGCTCAGCGGCCATGGCTCACGGGCCTAGGCGCTCTGCGGCATGTGGGATCTTCCCGGACCGGGGCACGAACCTGTGTCCCCTGCATCAGCAGGCGGACTCTCAACCACTGTGTCACCAGGGAAGCCCGTGGACCATTTTTAAAGTCTTCATTGAGTTTGTTACAATATTGCTTCTGTTTTATGTTTCGTTTTTTTGTCCCCGAGGCATGTTGGGATCTTAGCTCCCCAACCAGGGATCGAACCTCCACCCCTGGCATTGGAAGGTGAAGTGGGAAATGCAGATTAAACCACAGTGACTTTACCAATTTATACCCATAAGATTGGTATAAATCGAGATTTCTGATAGTACTATTGTCCAGGTGTGGAGCAATGGGAACATACTGCAGGTGGGAGTATAAGTTATAACCACTTTGGAGAGCAGTATGACATGACTACAGTTGAAGATGTGCATACATTTCTTCCATCCAGCAGTTCCACTCCTAGGTATACATCCTAGAAAGGCTCACACACATGTACAAGGGGTCATGTGTGGGATTGTCCATTGCAGCCATTGTGAAAATTTGCCATTGTGAAAATTTGGATACAACCTAAATAACTACTAACATTCTAAAACAAATTTTGGAAAATTCAACAGTTTGGAATACTATATAGCAGTTAAAATGATTGAACTAGATGTATCAACATATCTCCCATGCAGTGCTGAATGAGACAAATCACTTGAAGAAAGATACACTACATACAAGTTTAAAATGCTACATAATATCTTCTGTTTAGGGATGAATCAGTACATTCCTAGGAGAGTAAAACCGTAAAGATGTGCATGGTAAACTCAGTTTGCGAGCATTTACTTATGAGAAGGAAGGAAGGTGATGAATGTGCCCATATTTTGGTGATGTTTTATTTCTCAAGCTTAGTGACAGATACCTGGATTTTGATTATGTATTTTGTTTGTACAGTTTTATATGTTTGAAATATTTCACAATTGAAAAAAAGTAATTTGCAGTTTTAGGGTCTATTTGGACACTTATTTGAGAAAAAAGCATATTGTTGAATAAATCATATTGCCACATATCAGACCATGGGGAAAAGAAGCTGCTTACAATTTAGACAATTTGGGATGGTTTGGTTTAATATAGCTATGAAATAGGTATTAGATTACTGAATTTCAATAAGAATTGGAAAATACTGTCTTCATCTAGGTGCCGTACGCATATCACTGCAGATGAGAAAGCTGCTGAAAAGAGTCGAAAGGTATTTACAGTATGTTTAATGATAATTACTCATTTAATAAAATTGATAACATTTGTCCTTAGGGTTAAAACAACATTAGCTGTATTAGCTATGACTTTTTTCAGGGCCATTTTTACCAGTGAGTTAATATAATCAGCTTTTTTCCCCTTAATGAAATTATACTATTAATGCTTTTTTTTTTTCCTTCTCAGTTGTCTACTGTCCCCCACCCCCAGTTGATAGAATAATTTAGAGGAATTAAAATGGGTATGAAGTTTATGAAAACTGATGTGCTTATTTGAAAACTAATCCTATAATGTAATGATATGATGTGAAACAGGCTAGCATTCTTTCTTATTTAGGCTCCTGATTTTTCTGGTGATCTAAAAAATTAGTTATTATCTGAAGTAATGACTAGCAATTCAGGGAGCCATGAAATTATAAACCTTCTTTGATTTTCTTAATGTACTCAGTGTAGGATATCATAGTACCATAATTAAGGAAGGTTTTCTCTTTATCCTAACTAACACTAAGAATGGAAGAGAGTGCAGTTGTTTAACCATTTTCCACTTGTTAATTCTATCTTCTTAATTTAAGAGATAAAAATGATGAGATTGGGTTGAGATGGAGGGTGGTATTCAGGTCCTTTGAAAAACTACTGGGTGATTAGTTTGAGTTTGGTTTGATTTGGGGGAGCATATGATACATATTTGCAGGGCCATAATTATTTTGCATATATCACAATTTTTATTTTTTCATTGGACATCCTAAAACATTTTTGAGATGTAAGAATTTTCACAATAGCTGTTTACACAGTCCATTGTTTTGTACCATTATTATTACATGCAAATTATTTTTAGTGTATTGGTGTATTTAAACTTAGTATTAATTTTATTTCTATCTGGTTGTATCTTTGATTCTCCCACACGGTACTAATAATGTACAATGAGTTTTTAACTTTAGAAAGACAATGATTTTGTAGAAGAGTTTGAGGGTGCTTTCATACACCATGATATGGTACCACTGTTACTATGATAAAGGTAAACAGTGTCAAAAAAATAAAGGCAATTAGAAACATCAAGGTTGGGGGGGACACACATACACAAAACCAAGAAACTGCAAAAGGCAGGAAATGTAATTATTACTCACTTGGTATGATTAATATTCATATTGTCATAATAGGTTGGTCACTGTTAATGATTTTTTAAAACTTTTATAATCCATGAATAAAGTATGTAAGACTTAATTTTCAGTCTTGAAAAATGAGTAAGTACAAATGACAAGTTGGGAGGTAAAAGAGTGAAGAAGAAATGAAGGATATGAGTACTGATATCCTAATTTTACAAAGAGACACTATTGTTGATGAAATGAGAAACGGAGATAGAATTATATTCAAGTTGCAAAGGGATCAATAGAAGAACTAAAATTAATGATATATCTGTATTAGGAAGATGGATGGTGAGATGCAAGAGAGTGGTGAGCTAAATCCTTTTCTGCATAGCAGGAAGTAAATAGGTTGTATTGAAAAATGAAAAGAATAAGTATGTTACTATTTTTAATTTAGGATATATAGACTTAAGAACTAGGAAAAGCCACTAAAAGAATCAAAAAGTGTTTGTTTCTGAGGATCCAGTTGTAGGTGCAAGATACAGTTGCTTTTCATTATAAGATCTTTACATATTTATATTTTAAATCCTGTATGCATCTTTTACTGCTTTATAGTAAATAACTTTAAAAATGAAAGTAGAATAAATAAGAGAGAAAGGAAGCCTAAGGCATCCTGAGGTCAAGGAAGACTTTCCTAAAAAATGCGAAGTCTGAGTTTTAAATGTTAAGTTATGAAGGGGGGGTGGGAGGGGTTAGATGCAGGCAACAGCCTGTGTAATGGCATGGAGGTGTAGGATTGTAGTGTGTTTAGGAAACTTCTAGCACTTTGGAATGGTTGGAGAGAACAGTGATTTAGGAAGAGAGGCAGTTGACCCTTTTCCAAATTGTAAAGGGTCTTACAGTGTTTGCGAAAAAAAATTTTCAACTCGTTTTCCACTAATCAAGATTTTGTTAAAGTTTTCCATATAATTTGTGTCATGAAAACAAGTTTTAATAATAAATTATACAGATGAGCTTTTTTATAGATCCCCTCTCTCAAATTCTTCCTCATTTGAGAACTAATGTAATTTGAGCTGAGAAGTGATATCACATTCGCATGTATTAGAATTTACACTGTTGATTTGGAGGAAGGATAGACTGGTAGTAAGTTGACCAATTGAGAGGCTGTTAAGATACTCCGGGCAGAAGATGGTGGGTGTCTGATATAGAGCAGTGCCGTTTGGGGTGGAGGAAGAGGGCCGGGTACATGTGAAAGATACTTAGGTGGCGATCTTTTGTTTGGACAGGCTACACCAGTTCCTCTAAAACTAAAACCTGATTACTGGAGTGAAAAACTACAGAAAGAAGCAGAGGCTTTTGCTTATTATCGCCGGACACACACTGCCAATGAGCGGCGCCGCCGTGGTGAAATGAGGGATCTCTTTGAGAAATTAAAGATCACGTTGGGGTTACTTCATTCTTCCAAGGTTTCCAAAAGTCTCATTCTTACTAGGGTAAGTGTTATGTGTAAATGACAGACAAGTAAGAGCTTGACTGAAAGAATCTTGTAGAGATATTTATGAGAAAGAGAATGAAGAAGATTGAAAGAGCTTGTGTTTAACATATGAAGGTGGACTAATGAATGCCCAATAAATCCCTTAGGAAAAAAAGTCCTTATGTTGAGTTAAAGTAGCTTTTTATTGAAAGTCAAATTCTTAACCAGCAGAGTTATCCTTCCTTCAAAAAAAGTTAGAAACTCTGGTAAACTCTGTTTACTATGACTTCTTTACACTGGTGTTTTCCGTAGCACTTAGAAAAGTTTCTCACGGTGAAAGGCACAACACAACTGCTATTTTGACATACTTCTTAACAGTTGACAGTCACTTTACAGGAAACTGTAGTAGTATTCAAGCTAGCAGAAGTTTTAATTTTGCATGTAGAATATCTAAGGTAATTTTGTTTAAATTGCTTATAAGTAGAAGTTGGAAGAGTAAAAGGCAAGCAGTCAAGCAGTCATATCCCTCTAGAACAAGGTTATTTCAACCAGATTTTGCTTAGATTAGGAGTTGATTTTAAAGTTGATTATTAAGATCTAAACAGAGTAAAATGTTTTGTTTCTCCTTGCAGTAGTGGAAATACCTGTTAACCACTCAGTGGTGCTCTTTGTAAATAATCACTTTCCCTAGAAGTATAAGCCAGAAAAATCTCCTGAAGTTTAACAAAAAATAACTTCTGAAACATTAAAAATTGGTTTTTGGGTTTTTTTTTGTTACTTCTGTACCTTATCTATCTATTTATTATTTTTAAAGTTTTTATTGGAGTTTAGTTGATTTACAATGTTGTGTTAGTTTCAGGTGTACAGCAAAGTGAATCTGTTATACAGATACATATATCCACTCTTTTTTAGATTCTTTTCCCATAGAGGCCATTACAGAGTATTGAGTAGAGTTCCCTGTGCTCTACAGTAGGTCCTTATTAGTTATCTGTTTTATATATAGTAGTATGTTTATGTCAATCCCAGTCTCGCAGTTCATCCCTACTCCTGTTTCCCCCCGGTAATCATAAGTTTGTAAAACATTAACACTTGTTTTAAATGGCATTATAAAGTTCTCTAAAATACTACATAAAAATTTTTTTTATTTAAGAAATTGTTGTAGGCCCCACCTGTTTTTCGGGAAAAAGCAGACTGATGGACGTGATATTACTATTTCTTGTCGTAGGCATTCAGCGAAATTCAAGGACTAACAGATCAGGCAGACAAGTTGATAGGACAGAAAAATCTCCTGACTCGCAAACGGAATATTTTGATACGGAAAGTATCATCTCTTTCAGGTGAGATAAGTGAATGATCTCTGATAAAGAGTATAAATATAGCCTTAGTGAGGAAAATCCTTAGTAGATCTTTCAGATACTACTTAGTTTGAGGCTTGGTTCCCAGAGTTAACATCAGAATTATCGTTTGACTGGGTGGGACATTTCTTCTGGATTATAATTACTCTTGCTTCCATAGTTTAGGGGAGTATAGTTAAATCAACTGGATTTCAGTTGACTCTATTTCTCATTATTACGTGGGGTCTTATAGAGAGTAACAGTTTATTCCCTATCAACCTATAGGTAAGACAGAAGAAGTGGTCCTGAAGAAGCTAGAGTATATTTATGCAAAACAACAAGCATTAGAGGCACAAAAAAGAAAAAAGAAGATGGGATCAGATGAGTTTGATGTGTCTCCCAGAACTAGCAAACAGCAGGAAGGATCTTCTGCATCATCTGTAGATCTCGGACAGATGTTTATAAATAACAGGAAGGGGAAACCTTTGATTCTTTCCAGAAAAAAAGACCAGGCCACAGGTAGGAGAGACATTCTTTGCTTTCTTTAATGTAGATGAACATTAGTTTAGTTTAGTTTAGAGAACTGAATGTCTTCTCTTGGCCATAATTTTAGTTTTAATTAAATGAAAGATGGGTTGTATTAAAAGTAGAATATTAACTACATTAGATTTCAGTTTCTAGCTTTACACACTCAAGCAAATCCTAGTAAGTTATCAATCATGGTAACATATAAGACCTACTTCAGATAGCAGTCTCCAGACAAGTATTTTTCTCCTAGTGTTTCAATATTTTTTTTAAGCTGCCATCTTTTCAGACTTTATAAATGAACTCTTGATTTCCCTGCAGTTCTGCTCATGATTTGAGGAAGTTTGGATCTAGCTGAGACAAATAAATTGGAAATTTTTTTTTAAGTTTATTTTTGTTAATCAGGCTCTACTTTTCATCAGATTGCAATCTGTCAATGAATTGCTATTAAGGAACAAAGTAAATTGGTTTTGATTTTTTTATTCTCTCCTATCTTGATTTTGGAAGTGAGGCTATATTGATTTTACATTACTTGTTTATATCCTTTGAGAATGATATATCCTTTTTTACTCTTTGTATAGCACAGTGTATGAACCAAGGAAATCTGGTTTATTATATCAGCTAAGAAAGTAGTGATAGATACTAAAATATGAGTTAGTTTTAACATTGCACATTTAAATGTTGTTATTGCTAGGAAAGGATTTTAGTGATCATTTAGTCCAGTCACCTCATTTTACAGGTAGAAAAACTGAGGTCTAAAAACTTGAAGTAATTTCTTAGCGGTATATAGGAAAGCAAACCTAGGGATAAAATTGTGTGTGCCTTCATCCCGATTCACCATCAAGACCATCAGAAGCATTCCATTGAAAAAGTGGTTCCATGGCTCTGTTCCTCAACAATAAGAAATTCTGTCTCTTAAGAGAATCACTGGACAGGTAACCATTACTCAGTGAAAAATGGTTCAAAAAATAAATTGCAAGTTGAGGTTCCCTAACTAAATTTGAATTTTTTTTTTTATTTCTTGCTTTTTAAGACAAGGTGTGGTTTTTAGGGATGTCTCCTACACTCTTAGGCTATTCAGTAGCATTAATTGAAGATCTTTTATCCTTAACTAATTTCTGGTCTTCCTTACAGAAAATACCTCACCCTCTAACACTCCACACACCTCTGCCAACATTGTGATGACTCCACAAGGGCAGTTGCTCACTTTAAAAGGTCCCTTATTCTCAGGACCAGTGGTTACTGTTTCTCCTGCTCTCCTAGAAGCAGATCTGAAACCTCAAGTTGCCAGCAGTGCTGTGGCTCAGTCAGGTATGTCATAAGTGTTGTCTTTCATGGGTGGTGAAAAAGAGTTACCCCTGGTATCTCAAAGTGACAGAGAAAGCCTTTGAATGTGTTCTGTAATGATAAAGAGCTATTGTATTCGAGTTTGCCTTTGTAAGAGAAGATTCTCTTTTTAGAACATGTTTCGCCCTATCTGTGGTATTGAATTGTATGTTTTACCTGGGAATGGGAATTATTTTGCGATCTCCTCTAATTTCTGAGTAGGAAAAGAATTGAAAAGATGTGAAAGTAAAAGGAGGTTGAGGAGTCATTGTTTTAGTTTTTGGTGTTAATAAATATTTATCAGTTTTGTGTTGTACTCAGAGGTGGTACACTCCTACATTACCAGCCTGATAGTTTCAGCACCCTCTCTTTTGGGGGTAAGGAGTTGAGGTGAAAAGGAAATTTCACTTGGATGAAATTTTAGGTTTTAGGCACCTGAATTTCTATTAAGGTAAAAGGGTATCCTTACCAGTGCTAATACTGCTAAACCCAGTCTGGAGGAGTCATCCTTTCTTACAGTGCTGCCTCTAGGGCTTCATCTTTCCCTCAGAGTAGCAGTTAATTGGACGAACAGAATCAAGGTGCATGTCTGCCTCAGGATAAAAAAATAAACTTGGGGAGCATTTCTATAAAATAATTAAACAGAACTTTTATTAATGATGGAATATCAAAGTATATTTTGGTTAGATTTTACCTATTTTCTTGTTAGGCTAAGTCCATAATTTGAAAAACTGGTATTTCCTTTCATCTTCTTGATAAAAGTAGACTGGTGAAATTTTAACTACAACTCCCATGAGATGGTCATTGGGTATGAATGAGAGAGCGTACTTACCACTGTAGATATAAATGAGTTTTTTTTTTCCCCCCAGAAAACGACGACTTATTTATGATGCCAAGAATTGTTAATGTGACATCATTGGCCACGGAGGGAGGTTTGGTAGATATGGGTGGCAGCAAATACCCTCATGAAGTTCCTGATGGCAAGCCGCCTGACCACCTGAAAAACACTGTCAGGAATGAAGATAACTCCTGTGAAGATTTGGGTAGAATCTCTTCCAGAGGCAACCACAGAGATGTCAGAATGGCACTGGGTACAACACAGGTTTATCTGTCAAATAAAGATTCTGGTTTTCCACAAATAGTTGATGTTTCCAGTATGCAAGAAGCACAGGAGTTCTTACCCAAAAAGATTTCCAGTGATATGAGAGGAATTCAGCATAAATGGAAAGAGAGTGAATCAAGACGGGAGAGACTGAAGACAAAGGAGTCTCCATTTCATAAATTAAAGATGAAAGATCTCAAAGACTCAAGCATAGAGATGGAATTGAGAAAGGTAGCATCAGCTATAGAGGAAGCAGCACTGGATCCCAGCGAACTGCTAACTAATATGGAAGATGAGGATGATACTGATGAGACACTGACATCTCTGCTCAATGAGATTGCCTTTCTTAATCAGCAGTTAAATGATGACTCTGTTAGCCTGGCTGAACTGCCCAGCTCTATGGATACAGAGTTCTCAGGGGATGCTCGACAGGCTTTTATCAGTAAGCTTCCTCCTGGGAACAGAGCAACTTTCCAGGTTGGCCACTTGGGAGCTGGTTTGAAAGAATTGCCTGATGTTCAAGGGGAGAGTGACTCTGTCAGCCCGCTCCTCTTGCACTTGGAAGATGATGACTTTTCTGAGAATGAAAAACAACTTGCAGAACCAGCCTCTGAGCCAGATGTCCTTAAGATTGTTATTGACTCTGAGATAAAGGATTCCCTCGTTTCCCGCAGGAAAGCTGGTGATGAAGGGAAGAGTACTTCTGGCATCCCTGCAGAGCCTGAAAGTGTGTCTTCACCCCCCATCCTACACATGAAGGCTGGCCTAGAAAACAGCAGCACAGATACTTTGTGGAGGCCGATGCCAAAATTGGCACCTCTAGGTTTAAAAGTAGCTAATCCTTCCAGTGATGCAGATGGTCAGAGTCTCAAGGTGATGCCTTGTTTGGCACCTGTAGCTGCCAAAGCTGGGTCAGTTGGACACAAAATGAACTTAACAGGGAATGACCAGGAATGCCGAGACAGCAAGATGATGCCTACATTGGCACCCGTTGTGGCCAAACTGGGCAACTCTGGGGCCTCACCAAGTTCTGCAGGGAAATGAACTTATTTGTCCTCAGGCAGAAGCCAGGCTGTGAGGGGAAACCTCCTTTCTCTGCAGGCACCTGTTTGTGTCATGGAACTGTGATCCTTGACTTTGATGCAGTGGATAATGGTCGAGAAAGGGGGTAGGGTGCTGACCTCGGTATAAGAAATTACTACTATGAAATTCTGATCATGTTAAAATGTGTTACCTCACTTGTGGTGCTGGGTCTCCTCATCCTCTCTAAGAAGATGCGATCCATTACTGAACACGAGGTGCCCCTCTTACCCAAGGAATTCATAACAAGACTGTAGGTCCATAGTGGTTCCTAGTTCTTCACTCCCAGAGTAAAAGCTGCTTGAGACTTTGGAGTTGCTATGAACTGAACCTTAGTTGATAGCTGTTGTTTAAGTTGTTTAAATCTGAAGTCCAAGGAATGTGATGCACTTGTGCAGAGGGATCCAGAAGAGATAGTTTTTAGTTGGTGTTTCAAGAGTAGGGGGAGAGAGGATGTGTACCATGGAATACCAAAGTGAAGAAGGACTTAGTGTCATTCAACAAAATTTTCTCTTCTTTTATATCCCATGTAGCTTCCATTCCCTCACCTTTTCAATCAGAATTATAAATCCAAGCCTTCTGGTAAAGTAGGAATGCTTTAAAACAAAAACAAAAACTTTTTATTACTAAGGTAATCATTTTGAGGTGTTAAAATTATTAGTTCTCCCTTATTGTCTTTGGGTGTTGAGAAGACCATTTCATAGTACCAAGATTTCTACCTGGATTGCATATTTTGGAGGTAGGCATAGAGGGAGTCCTCCCCCTTTCACAAATCACATCACTCAAGAGACAGCTAAAATGAAAAGCATTCCCTCCCCATACCGGAGACAGTGGCCAAAATAAAAATCTGTGAGGCTGGATGTTCCCCAAATCAAGCCAGCCTCCTGGTGCTTGAAGGTTTCATTCACTATTACCTGCACAGGATGTAAAGAAAAGAAAAGTCACAGTAGGCATTCTTTACCAGGGAAATAAGGCAGTATTTGAATCACAAGATATATTTTTTATTATCTGCTACCATGGATTCAGTGATCTGTAGAGCTTTTTCACTCATTAGCTGTCAGGGTATGAAGGACTGACAGCCTGTAAAGATAAAGATATTTATATTTTTGTATAGTTGTTTTCATAGATTTCTCAAAGGCTGAAGTTTTCAACCTAGGAGATGAGATTTGTATTGAGTATAGAAATGATGTTTCCTATCTAGTTTGTAAATAATAATGGTGCACTTGAGGGGTCTCTTGGAAACTCCTGGGGGCAAGAATCACTATTCTGAAAATGTATAGACTGGGATTTAGCTGCTGCATTTTGCCTTTCTTAAATAATTATATTTTGGAATGTAACCCCTGTTCTGTCTTCATTGACAGGATTTGCTTGTGTTGTGAAACACTAACACAAGAGCTTCCAGTGCCTGGGCTGTGCCTAGGTAATGCTGTTTCTTCTACATCCCCTGCCTTCTTTATCCCAAATCCCACTCAGCATATCTTCAAAACTAGGTTGTGAAACCAACTTTGGAATGGTCCTAGCCAGTGAATTATTACCTCCGTGGTTGGTTCCCTTTCTAGTAACTCTGGTAATAAACAGATTGGAAAGGGTGGGAAATTTTCTTCTGCAAATTGCAGTGGGAACAAATTCTTTGTTGGTTTTGTGTTACTTGCCTTTCTAGACCTCCTCATCAGCATTCAACCTTCCCACCTCTAAAGGTTACTGAAGAAGCTTGAAGTAGGTAATGAGCACCCCTCAGCTTCTCATTATCCCTCCCACTTCTCTTTACCCAGGAGATTTCATTCAATGCCTTAGCCAAGGAGTCCAGCACCTGTCTTCCCTGCTAATAATTGTCCTTGGAGATGCTCGTAGTTTAATCCAGGTATAGCAGTTTCCCATTATTTCTTTGCTTGTCTTGTCCTTGCATTTCCTCCTGACTTCCCAAGGCTCTTGTAGCTTCTGAGGGTCAGCCAAGGAGCAGGCAAGTGAGCGAGTAATCCTCAGGAAAAGAAGGACCATTCTGCTTCTGAACACTGTTCTTTTTTTTTTTTAGAAGAAAATAGAAAAATAAGTAATATTCATTACTTGATGGGAAGATATTTAACTCTGTTTATGAGAGATGTACAAAGATAGAAATGAGAGATGATCCCAGGTGTTCAAGGAAGGCTGCAGATATCATTACAAAACCCCCAAGATAATGGTGTTTTCAAGACCTTCTTAGAACTAGAATGTTGTTAGGGCTAATTTTAGGAGTGCTCAATCTTCAGAACAATCCTGCAGTCTTGATAGAAATCTAAAATCTCCAAAAACTCCTACCTTTTAACCTTACCCCAGGAGAAACTGATCTATGAAAATTACATGTGTGATTATGAAAGATGTAGTTGAGTGAGGAGTTGAGGAATTGGGAGGATAGTGAGCTCTCCCCCTAACTATAAGAAGCATGATCTCAGTAGGCCAATAATTTGCCTTTTTATACATCTGTAAATAAATGGAATGTTTTTAAGAATATAATTATGTCAGATTTAGCTTTTTCTTTTATATATTAAATATATATATATCTTTCTTTTTCTGCTTTTGAAAAATGACTATTTTTTTAGAAACCTAAGAACAGAAGAAATTTGGCAAGTGGAAGGAAGAATGTATAAACTTGAAATAAATCAGTTACAATAATTAAAGCAGGACTTGGTGTTGGGAGGTTTGTGCTGAGTTGGAGTAGAGAATTCTAATGCCCTGAGAAATATTTGGGAGAAGTGCCACTGAAGGAGATAATAATAGGTGTTCCTTACTGTTTTCAAAGTTTCGGACATGCCATTTGGAGGAGGTTTTTGGTGTTCTAATCTTTGCAGCGTGTTTTACATGGAGACTTCGAAATTTTGTACAACTTGATGGCAAGTATTTAGCTTGAGTCATTCTACAGTGAAGAATGGCTAGCCTCATAGTACCAGTGTGTTCAGGGTGTAACATACCTGTTCCCCTGGTGAATAACAGGACATAAACATAGTCTTAGTGGCTAAGGACAATAGATGTTCTTAAAGCAAGCTATATGTTAACTAGTATCACAGTTTACAAAAATTTTTTATTAAAGGAGTCCTTTTAGACATTGAACTACTCTAGAGTCACTAACAGATCAATCCAGTTATATAAACTTCATGTGTGTAATTTTTTTCCCCAGAATTATGATGAAATACTTAACAACAGGCCTTTCTATAACAAGTTGAAAAATGTTTTGAACATGGAAGTAAGGCAGACAATCCATATATTATTTGGAGCAGGGTTTAGTAGTATAGTTTTTTTCCCCTAATTATACTAGTTGAGATATTGAAATGGAATGATATCAGGTGAATTGAGAGGTAAATGCACTTTGAAGATGGGTCTGAAAAATGATGACCCTTATTCCTCACTCCCAGGAGATTAAAAAAAATGCACAGAGGCACAGAGTAGGAACATTTTCGGATACTTTTTTTTTTTTTTTTTGCCGTACGCGGGCCTCTCACTGTTGTGGCCTCTCCCGTTGCGGAGCACAGGCTCCGGACGCGCAGGCTCAGCAGCCATGGCTCACGGGCCTAGCCGCTCCGTGGCATGTGGGATCTTCCCGGACTGGGGCACGAACCCGCGCCCCCTGCATCGGCAGGCGGACTCTCAACCACTGCGCCACCAGGGAAGCCCTCAGATACTTTTATAACCAAGAATCAGAATAGATTTCTTGCACAGAATTGTTGATTTTTAAGAAAATGTTTGTAAGGGCATCAGTACTTCATGTTATTGTATTATCTCTAATGAAATTTTACATGAACATGAATTGCTGGATGCAGAGAAAATAGACTTACTGCCATTTGGAGAAAAAAAACAGCCAAAAATGTGTTTTTGAAATTAAGTTAGAGGGAAATAATTTGATATATACAACTTTTGAACTGAGGCATAATTGTAGTATATTAAATATGACCGAACTGCTCTACAAAGATATGTTAAGTGTTGAGTGATAGTGATGGAGGTATGTATGGAGGGTGAGAAGGCTAAACCATGGGATGAGTTGGAAATTTTGAGACAAATCTAAACTCTACTAAATTCTATCATTGTAAACTCTGCTGTTAGATTTTGTTAAATAGGAAGGCAGTATTGGAAGCATTGTTTTGAGATCCATCCTGTTTCCAACTGCGAACACTGGTCTCAGCTGTCCCACAGTGCCTTGCATGTAAAGGTGCTCAATAAATATTTGAATTGATGAGAAAATGTTTACTCTAGCCTGTTAGTTTTCCAGGATCTTATAATTGCACTTATTTGTATGTTAAGTCTAGGGTGAATTTAAAAATCTTATATAATGAGCATCATGAAAACAGACAATGGTATACACTTTTCCTAGACATCTACAATTTTAGAATCTGACAACCATGTATACATATTGAGGACATAGACAAGCAGAATAAAAAGTGAAATAGCACACGAACAGTGAAATACGTATGTAAGGGTCAGCTGCATTTTGGAGGGTGGGATAGCAATTATTTAATTTGGATAAAAGGGAATAATCCTGTTCACATTGGACCTGGGATTATTATTTTCTCATCTTACAGCGTATTCCCATATTGGCACTTAAAAGGCTACATGCTATGTATCCTAGATGGTGAAGGTTGGACTAAATTGTGAAGAATTAAAAATACGTGATTTTGATCCTATACTGGAAGTATTCAGATTCTAGACTTAAGAAATCTCTTAATTACACTGTTCTCAGTTGTTTTTCACCTAGATCATCTTCGACAATGAAAGCAGGAGCTTGTATTGTCTCTGCAATTTCAGCTTCAGATGGGAGTAATTTGGGGAACATTTTCTCTAAGAGGATAAACCAAGGTAGCTTTGTACAGGAAATGACCAGTGACATTCTGTAAACCCATTTCCTGGCCATGAGTGCTTATGTAAGTGAGAAAGCCACTAGTGGACACAAAAATTATCTGGAGAGAATTAGGGACAACTCTAGTGGGTGGAGATGGCAGTTGCTAGGGAATGCAGCACACAAGTAAGGACACCAGGTGGCACCCTTTATTAACAGTGTTATATTGGTTCCTTCTCCCCCCTGCCTCCCTCCAATGGAGGTAAAATCACAGACTAGCAAGGAGTTGAAGGAACCAACCCCCTGTTTCTTACTGTTGTGGCTAATGACCCTTGGCTCCTTCTCCAGATTAGAAAATGTGAAAATCCCATTTTATATTTCATTATGTCTGCCACACATGGTTGAAGGGAAGGAAGCTTCATGCATCTGGTAGCTATTACCAGTTGGTCTTCCCAGGAGGTGACTTCCCTGATCTTTGTGTCAACTTGTTAGCTTTACAGTTCTCATTTTTAATACCTACTGCAATACACACAAGAATATACCTGTTTTGCCACTTGGCTGTACAAGACCCACTCACAGCAATGGGTTTAGGAGTCCTTCCCTGTTGCTAACAGGTCATCTCCCCCAGGGGTTCCAAGGATCTGTCTGGGTCAGATGAGAGATGTATCTGTACTATTTCTCTGGAGCCCAAGTGTTTTGGCATAGGTTAACCTTTTTGTAAGGTAATTTCTCTAAATAGCAATGAGGCAGAAAGGCTCCTAGAAAATAATCTTAGGCTGAAACACGTATGAAATAATATGTAAAGGTATTTCTGTGCATGCTCTGCCATCCCATACACCCCACCCATGAGTTAGAAAAACTATACCACGGAATCTAGTGACAGCAAGCTTGGCAGTAATCTCGCCGAAGTAACTGTACTAGGGAAAATGTTTCACGAGTAAATTTTGACAGGAACATGGAAAATATCTGGAGCAACAAAGTCCTGGTTAACTGGATGAGAACACAATGGAACATTGGAGGCTAAGGAATCCATGAAACAGATCCATAGGCATATTGACCTGACACCCCGCCTCCCTTCCCGCCTAAGCTCCCTCCCCTTTCTTCCATCACGGCCAATCAGGTTGCCTAGTTCAATACACTTCTCAGCGCTCGAAAGAGTTACTCAGGAGTCATTTCCACGTAGGTCAACGCGCCGGACAGGCGGCGAGCAGAAACTATTATATCCGTTTTAAATCCCAGCGCTTGGGAACAGACCTTATGGCTGTACCCCAGTCTTGTAATTCTGAGCTAGGGGTTAGTTTCAGCTCTGGTCCCTCGGGTCTATCAAATGCCAACCGTAGCACCCTGGGGGCGTGGTTACCGTTTTGTTGGGGCTCTGGGAAGTGCACTTATCTGGGGGACCGGGCCTGATAATACCATAAAAGGGTTGGTTTTCTCAGTTCTGAAGCCGTGTTCTGCCGACTTTCTTCTAGGAACCATACTCGCGACTGCATTGTGCGAAATCCTTGGTTCGCAAGTCCCCTGTCCTCTACTTCCTAGACCCTTTCATTGGCTCCGCCCCTATAAGCAGTACTCGTCCACTCTGGGAACGCCCTCTTGGCGTAGAGACCGCTCCCCCTCGCCTCCGCTCCTCCTACCCAGCTCGTAGCTGAGCCCAGGCGGTAGTTCGCGTTTTGAGCCGCTCGTGCCACCATAGCTGTTGCTGCAGCTGCCGCCGCGGAGCTGAAATCGCTGAGCGCGATGCCTGAGGGCGCTGCGAGCCGGGCGGCCCACGCGGCCCGGGGCTGGTGAGGCTGGGCCCGAGTGGGGGCGCTGGCGAGTAGCAGGGGCTTCTGAGGGAGCGGAAAGTGAAAGGTTTAGGGCTCCTGCGGCTGGCCGAGAGCGAGCTCAGGAGGGTCGTGGGTGGGGGAGGGAGGCTCCCGTGGCAGAACGGGTTGCAGGGCCACAGCGAGCCCCGCCACGCTGAGTGTCCCTGCGGCCGCTAGCGCAGGTGCTCAAGGACCCCGTGGGACTCCTCGGTGGCCTCGGCGGCCTCCTTCTTTGGACACTGCAGATGCCATGAGAACAGTTGGGAATTAACGGGAATCAGACCGGCCACTAGCCCTTCTAGGGCCCATCCCATCCTTTCAGTTGAACGCCTCTGGCAGGTGTGGCCCTGGCGTTTCTTCGCAGCTCAGGCTTTTTAGCCCCCCTTTACATGAGTCTGTCCTTCAGGCGTTGTAAGAAACTGCACTGGGCTTGAAGGTGGGGATGAGGCGAAGGGAGAGGGCAGTACCTAGAGATAAGAGCTGCAGACACGGCTAGGCGGAAGGTAAGGTGGCTTCTGCCATCTCAGGTCAGTGAGAGGGCATACTGGAAGGCCCTGTGGAGTGGGAAAGCAGTGCCGCTGTTGAGACAAGTCCTAAGATTGCGCCAGGAAGTGTCCCGGGGGGCTCCTCATTATGATGGCTGTGGAAGGGTCAACCATTACCAGCCGGATCAAGAACCTTCTGCGATCCCCATCCATCAAATTACGCAGGAGTAAGGCAGGAAACCGGCGAGAGGACCTCAGCTCCAAGGTGAGTCCTAGTATTGGGAGCCACCTCTTTCCTCCCCTACCCTCCTCTGCTCCATGTCCCTCTTACATTACCTTGGGAAAGAGGAGAACTGGAAGCTCACTTTGGCTCTAAAGGACCAAGTGTGCCCATCTCTGCCCCTCAAGAAAGCAATGAGCAAGCAGGGATGAGCATGCTGAGATTCATCTATGAAAAGGGAAGAACATGAAGGCAACCCGGGTTCATTTGTGGCCTCACTACAAATTAAATCTGTGCTTGGGGAAGCCAGTTGATATGCTGTGACTCAGTTTTCCTTCTTGGAAGAGGGTAGTGGGACCTCATATCTTGTGAAGGACTAAGCTGCCACTAATGTAGCCGCAAGTGTTAGTGTCACAGCTGGGGTTATGTAAGACAGTGGTAGCAGAAAGAAATATGCTAAAACACCTAGTTAGAGGAATTGGCTAGGTAAATGCTCTTCCCTGGTGTCAAATCGGCGAGGTAAATGCTCTTCCCTGTTACTTATCTATTCAAGAGACCTGAATTAATTTAACTGGAGTTTCTTGGCTTTTTAGGAATGGTAACATGCAAGGGGCCAAATATCTGCTAGCCAAGCAATTCTGGTTTGCCCTTGAACATTGCTTATCTCATTCACTGTATCCCACCCTGCTTCAGAAGTTCCTCAGAGACCAAGTCCCTTTCCATCCCCTCCATGTCTGGGTGTAGGTGTTTATGCTTCTTCAACTTTGTAGAGCCCCACAAGTTTGGGAATACAAAAGTAGACTAATTTATTTAATCCCTGAGGGAACCTGGGGCCTTGTTCCCACAGGATCAGATTAGGCTTTTGTGTCTTATAAGCAGCCTGTAAACACAGTAGCCTTGTGTAGTGCAGGATTGCTACAGGGAGAGGCATTTGAGACAGCAGCATTTTGTTGCCTTGCCTGTATCTCTTAAGAGATGAGTAAACCCAATGAGGAATGATTTAGAATGCTAATGTACAGCATGGCAGAGTTCTGGGAGGGCTTAACTCAGATCCCTGTCCCTTAGCAAAACCTTACTTGGATTTGGTCAGAAGGTGAACACCTTTGCTGTATATTTCATTCAACAGGAATCAAAATTGGGCACAAGGTTCCATGGCTGTGGAGATAGTGACTTTTCCGAGGGCTCTTATTAATCATTGTTCATAGTCTCCAGAGGCAGGAGAATGAGCCTGAAACATAGACACCGTCTTAGATTTGGCTCCGTTCACTCATTTGTTGTGTTGGATCATTCTTAGTACTTAGTACTGGTATTCTTGGCTGGTAACTTGGCAATGACCAGCACTATTAGAGCCATCTTCTTGTATCTTTGGCCTCTTTTTCTGACCAAGAATGGTATAGGTAATAGAAATGTATGATGGGAGTTTAGTCTTCAGTATTAATACTTATTGTAATTTTGGTCGTACTGTAAGCTCTGGTATTCTTGGCTGGTAACTTGGCAATGACCAGCACTATTAGAGCCATCTTCTTGTATCTTTGGCCTCTTTTTCTGACCAAGAATGGTATAGGTAATAGAAATGTATGATGGGAGTTTAGTCTTCAGTATTAATACTTATTGTAATTTTGGTCTGGAATCTGGATGGTACGGTTACCATTCTTTAAAATTTACCATGTTGTTCATCATTAATGCATTCTACAAACATTTATTGTGTGCCTATTATGTGTAGAATCAGCAATGAATAAAACATTATATCCTTGCCATCAAAGAGCTTGTGGCTCATCAGACATGTAAACAAATAATTACAACATGGTGTGGTAAGTGCTGTCCTAGAAGTATGTATAAAGGTGTTAATGGCAGCACAGGGAAGGGAACCAAAATCAGCTTAGGGGGATTAGAAAAAAACTTAACAGAGGAAGGGATGCTTGAACTGTGAGTCCTGAGGCAAGAGAAGAGGAGAAGCTCTCAAGGAAAACAGTGAAAAAGGGAATCCTTGGCATCACCATTAAACATCCCTGCTTCAAACAGGAATTCAGTGCTTCAGACTGCTTTAAATGGCTTTGTTTGTCCTAAAGCTGTGAATGAAGGAAATACTTAGCTGAAGTTGAATGACTCTTGAACAGTCTGACAGAGCAAGAGTGCTGGTGCATATCTTTAGCACCCAAAGTAGTAGTTGCCTTTGTGTGCCTCGGACCTTGCAGATGCCTGACTCCCCACACTCCTTACTGAAGACTCTACCTGAGATGATTCTAAAAGCCTGCCTTGTGGTAACCAACATTAAGACCTGGTGTACAAGGCTTTGTGAGCTGCTCTAATATGTGGTAGCTGTGGTAACAGTCAGAGAGCTTGTGCTTCATGGATAAATAACTCTAAAACAAAATTTGAAGACCAAAAGACATATGCCTTTTGTGTGGGGTGGGGACAAAAAAGGAAGCGACAGAGGGCCTTTCTGCAGCTCTTACCTCATATGGCCTGCTGCTTTGAATCATAACTGTTCCTGCTGTCTAAAGTAGGCTTTTCACCAAATTCTCCACTTATTTTTAGATCCAACTCTATATTTACTGGAGCCACAGGGCCTTCTCTCACTAGCCCTACTACCTTGGAACCAATCTCTAATTGTTCTTTTATGTATGTCTTCATTTCCTAAGGTCAGGGCCATGTTCTTTATTTCCTTTACACTACACTGTGTAGTACAGTGTAAGGAATGCACTAAATACTAAATGAATAAATGAATGAGAACAATTTAAAGATGTCAAATATAGTGGGGATAAACTTGAAATTCCAGAAGAGTAGCAAAAATGATCAGGAGGAGTTTGTGACCTCTTTAGAAGAGAAATCAAAATTAGGAAGAATAAAATGTGAAAAAAAGAAATAGAGATGTAGCCTATTTAGGTGTGAAGGGCATTAGAGAGAAAGGAAAGTAGTGTTCATTAAAGGCTTTTTAATTCAGGAGAGACCTAGTTAAAAATATGGTTAAAATATGGTTAAAAGCCAAAGTGAGAGCCAGTAGAGATGGGGATTTAAGTTATGAGAGAGAGTAGATGAGAGCTGAGATTTGTATTTAACTTTCTCCAAGGGAGGGAAGGAAGTCTCTGCAGTGTAATAGAATTGGAAAAGAGTAATTTGAGGTTTTATGCCAGATCTGCTGAGTCTTGATGAAGTGTAACTCAAAGTTATCAGTTGTAAACACTCTTCAACTTCAAATACTGTGCAATTGTCAGTTCTTTCTCTCATCTCAGTTGAACTGTGTTTTCCTTAATAAGCAAATGTGTGTGCTCTTGGTGGCTAACCCTCCCCCTCTTTTCTTAAAGTTTCTGAAAGATTTTTATGTGGAAGGAGCTGGATTGTTTTTCATTTTAACAAAGGACAGAAATGGACTGAAGCCAAGCAGGCAAGATTTAAATTAGGGATACAAAAGGATTGCCTGTGCTGGAGGGTTGTTAGGTTTTGAAAAAGTGAGTGAGGGAGGTTTTGAAATCTTCTTCCTTATTAATAGCCATTAATACAATCCGAGTTATATATTATCCCTTTGGAAACAATGGGCAAGGTGACTGCAACTTTCTTCTAGTTCTCAGTTTTTATGAATATAAGTCTAATTCATATCATCCCCCACACCATTTCTTCTCCCAGTGTTTCTCCGGCCTGATTGTATGGTAGAGCTTTGAGCCTTTTAGTATGTGGCTGTAAGAAGAATTTGTGTAGGTGAGTTTCATAGAGAAGAAAAAACTGGCAGTAATCTAATTTCAGCTTTGGATTAGTGTTTGAGCCCAGGTATTAGTATTGAGACTCTTTATTATGCCCATTTGGCAGTGAGGAGTCATATTCATTTTTTAATATAAATTTATTTATTTACTTATTTATTTTTGGCTGCGTTGGGTCTTCGTTGCTGCACACGGGCTTTCTCTAGCTGTGGCGAGCCGGGGCTACTCTTCGGTGCATGGGCTTCTCATTGTGGTGGCTTCTCGTGTTGCAGAGCACGGGCTCTAGGCGTGCAGGTTTCAGTAGCTGTGACTCATGGGCTCTAGAGCACAGGCTCAGTAGTCGTGGCGCGTGGGCTTATTTGCTCCGCCGCATGTGGGATCTTCCTGGACCAGGGCTCGAACCTGTGTCCCCTGCATTGGCAGATTCTTAACCACTGTGCCACCAGGGAAATCCTTTTTTCAAAGCATTTATGGATCACTGGCTGGCTCTAGCTTGATGGCGCTCAACTTGGGGGAGAGGTCAGGAGGGCAGTAAGACATCAGAATACCTGTGCAACTTTTAAAAAAATACGCATTCCTGGGCCCCATCCTATCTATATGGAATCAGAACCTCTGGGGGTAGAGTTTGTTAGTTGTGTATATATTAAGTTCCACCAGAAGCCCACTGCTGGTTTCAGCCCACCCTGAAATCTGTTGGCTTCATACCCAAGTCCTCATTGAGGCTTCTTGAGAATATATAAAGCTAGCCCAGTAAGTATACTCTTCTCCTTGAGTAGTTTTCTTAATCTCCATTGTATCTTTGGACTGATTGCTCTGTTAAACTGCTGTATCAGGGATAGATCTGAGAGAAGTGCCCTGTTGTAGGGTAAGATGTAAGGAGCTGGTCATTGCCTTACTTAGATCAGCAGGAATTTCCCTTGGGGGCAGAAATAGGAAAACTTTATGATAATATCCCTGAGTCCTAGCCAGTTTTTTTGTCACTATTCCACTACCCACTGCCCTTGGGACTCAAAGCAACCAAGAGTTTTTAGTGTTTAATACATACTCTCTGGGCTCCCCACCTAGAATAGATGACTGAGAGTAGAGGCCTCTGTGGCCAGCAGCCCTGCCCCTCACCTGTCTTTGTGAGTGAACTTGGGCAAGTTCTTGTTGAGTTTTCTGTCTATGATATAGTCTTCAGTTAAGGCTTGTGAAGTGGCTTGAGCTCCTCAGAACAGGTGGTGTACAGGGAAAAGTGTGAGGTGTTCTGGTCTTGTTCCTTTGATCTCCATTTCCTTTTCCTTCTGGTGCCTGCAGCTGCCCTCAACCTTCAAAGTAAGTCTTACTAGAGAGAGAGGATTCTTCTCTCTGCAGCCCAACACCTCTTGCTTTGCTGTCTAAAATAGCCCAGCCTCTTCAGGCTTTAAGTTGTCTTGCAAAGCCTCCCCTCATCTATTTGGCCTCACTTATTTCGGAGTCTAACAATACTGCTGCTTTCCAAGTTTCTTTTCCCTCTGTCAGCTTGTAATTTAGGGCAAGTTTCCCCTGTTGGATCTGTTTGAGTCACTGTCTTCTTTCTTGCTAGTATTTTGACTGTCTTTGGGGCCATTGGTATTTCTCTGACTTCACTTCTCTCTCCCGTTTGTTATCCGTGTGTTTTCATTTCTTGACTAATGAAAAAACATTCATAGAAATGAGGCTTCAGCCTGACCTCTATAACCTCTCTGTCAACCCTCTGAGTCTCAAGTTGGACTTGTGGCTGTTATCACTGCCTCTTTGTTTGGAAAACAGTCTAGGGCTTGAAATTTGGGACTATGTTTATTCAGACTAAGCTTCTCTGGGAACATGGTCTGTCCCACTGTTGTTCTCAGAGTATCTGTTGGTTTTTACTTCACATCCAGACTGCTCTGTTGGTAGGGAAAAAAGCTACAGTGTTTTCAGTAGGATTTGTTATATTATGAATCACATTCCCACTGCTACAAGCTAAGCCTCTCCTCTGGGCTCTGTTGTTTAATGCAGGACAGGGCCAGGTTTCTGTCAGCTTTCTTTCACATCAGTTCTTAGTAGAGGTGTGGAGTGAGAGCTGCCCACCTGTTTGGAAGTTTACTGAATCAAATCCACATCGTGGATTTTACTTTAACTTCTGTTACCTCTTTTTAAAAAATGGGGGGTAGCGGGAGGGCAAGAAATAAAGTGGCAGACAGATTGGGCAGTGTAGATCTTTAGGGTTGGTATTTTTGGTTGTTCAGATTTTCCAAATCTTGGTTTCCTTCCTGCTAACTGTTGTATCAGCAAGTTCACAGTGCTTCTTAATTGGCCACAGCATTTTCCTCTGGTTTTGAAGGACGCTTACAGAAGAATGAGTTCATATTATGGATGTCTCCTCTTAGACTTCTAGGGAGTGAATTCCACCCTCTCTCATTTTATCACAGAGAATGTTTGTAATGCTCTGTGTGTTGCTTCCCTAGTCTATAAAACAATCTCTTTTTAGGTTAGATTTTTAAATTTATATACTTTATCTCCCCCCCTAAACCTGGAATGGAGCTAAAGATACTTTCCCTTCCCTGCCCCTTCATTCATAGTTGAGATTTAAATGTAGTAGAAGATCTTGGAACAACACTTTGTGAGACCACATGGCGTTTTATTTTGTTTTTTTTTTCCCCACTTTGTCACATTCTCTTTTGGAGGAATCCTGAGAAGGAATTCCTCAGGTTCTTCTGGGTTTGAACATTGCTTCTCACTTGTGCTGAGCTCACTAAGTTTCTGACTTCCTGTCATACCTCTCCTTTGTCTTTGCTTTCTTTGTACCTTTAGTGGTGCTTCTGATCATTTCCCCGTGAGTTCAGCTGACCCATTAAAGGTGCTTGCACTTAAAAACGAAACTTAGGGGCTTCCCTGGTGGCGCGGTGGTTGCGCGTCCGCCTGCCGATGCAGGGGAACCGGGTTCGCGCCCCGGTCTGGGAGGATCCCACGTGCCGCGGAGCGGCTGGGCCCGTGAGCCATGGCCGCTGAGCCTGCGCGTCCGGACCCGCATACCACAAAAAAAAAAAAAAAAAACACGAAACTTAAAAAAATTGTGAAATATAACAGACATTGAAAAGTTTATGAAATATAATAATATAACCTTGTATTATGAATAATTATAAAATGATTGCTCATGTAACCACCACCCAAGTCAAGAAATAGAACACTGCCACGTTTCTGAAGGATGTGATGCTAATGGTGTCATTAAGGTGAGATGAGATTTTTGTCTTATGTAATTAAGATGATTTTATTGTTAAAAATTAAAATACTCAAGGACTTGATCTTGACTATTTGTTCTTTTCAAGTTTCTTCTTCTCTATCCATTATAGATTTGTGCTATTCAGCATTTCCAGGTAGTATGCTTATTGGAACCACCCCTTTCCAGCCTTTGTTGTCAGTGCTTCCTGTCTTTATCTTACAATAATAATACTAGAAATAATAATATTTGTAGTGGTAATAATGGCTAACATTTATTGAGTTTTTTGCTGTGTACTGTGCTTAAGTATGTACGTATATTATATCATTTAAGTTTCACACCACCCTACTGTAAGTACTATTACTATCCCCATTTCGTAAATGAGGAAACTGTTGCTCAGAGAGGTGGTTATATAGCCAGTAGATGACTGAGCTGGGATTCAAATCTTGGCTGTCTTAACTCCAAAGCTTGGTCTTAATCTTTATCCTGTACTCTTCCCAGGGAGTCTTCACGTGCAAAACATGACACTGAGCACAGAAGTATGCCCAGTATTGCTATAGCCGGGAGTCACATCTGCGATCAGCTTGGAAAAGGGCAGTACCTTAAAAAATATACTTTTCCCGCAACATTCCCCATAAAAGTTAATTTAATGAACTTCTTAGAATGTTATTTTAGAACCATCATTCAGTAACCCTTGTCCCTTGCATCCTTGCTTCTCTTCCCACTCCCAACTCCAGATTTCGTGAACTGTATCCCAACTTCTCATTCTATGGTACCGTTAGGAACTGTACAGCTCGTGATTCTGTGGGTACGTGAATGTCAAGTTGACAGGGCACAGCTGTGTGGTTCCAGATGACCATAAGCCACAAGCAGTTGCTGCTTCTCTCTTAGGGTTGGAGTGAGGTGGGGGAGTGAAGTGGAGACCAACAGATGCCTCTGTCGTTTTTGTGTGTGGGTATCATGAGGCTTTAAACTGTTCTGCTCTTAGTTGGCGGTTGATTGTGTAGCTCACACTCCTGACTGCTTGTTAGTGCCACCTACCCCAAATCTCTCCTTCTTCATCCCCATTCTCCACCTCTTTGTTACCTCTGTGGCTGTCCCTACGCACAACTGACCTTATCTTTGAAGCTGTGGAGAGTCGCTGAGTTGAAATGCCTGTTTTCTGTGAAAAAAGCTGGATCTAAAATACCCTGTGCCAGGGCTGACCTGGATGATGACAGTTGGGGCTCAGTGAACATGGAAATGAGGTCATTTGCCCACCTGACTCTGTTTGGCTGGGTGGGCTCTGGGGTTGCTAAGTTCCTTGAGCAAGTGCCTTGCCTCACCTGATCTCAAACTTGTATTATTTTGATTTATTTCCTCAAATAGGCAACAGTGATAACATTATGGGTACAAAAGCATGGGATCTTAATGCATGCTTTCCTGCAGCTGCCCCAGTTAGTCCTGAGGAGAGGAAGCCCCAAGCTAGTTTGTGATCCTGGGGGAGGAGCTCGGAGCATGCTCAGAAATCTTGACTCTTGCCATCACTCAGCTACTGCCTAGAGAAAAGCAAGCAGCTGCTTGTCAGGACTAAACATGCAAGGGGCAGGCTGCAGGCTTGCCTCTGGTACCCTGACACTATTGGTCAGCTTCTATTTGGCAAAGCACAGTATCTTTGCACACCCTGATGGTTTTCGTACGACGTAATAACCTGCTGCTGACTTTTCTGAACATGCCCTTTCTCCTTATGCTGTCCTTCCTTCCCCAGGCTGCTTTGGTCTCCCACTTGAGGCCTCCACAGCAGCTGTGGTAGAGACTTTCCTTCATAGTTGGCTGTTGAACAGGGCTTCTCTGAGTTGAGGTGTAGACAGATTAGTGGGTGGGGGCAAGAGGCCAGTGGTCCTGTTAAAATGCAGATTGAGATTCAGACCCACCCCGAGACTCTGCATTACTACCAGGCTCCCAAGTGACGTCCATGCTGCTCTTCCTTGGGCCATACTTTAAGTAGCCATGCTGGTGGTGTGTGTGTGTGTGTGTGTGTGTGTGTGTGTGTGTGTGTGTGGTGGGGGCTGGTGGGACAGCTTCCTCACTTCTGAGGGAACTGGATTCTCTCTCATTTGTAAAATTGGAATACTGATGGCTTTCTCCCAGGGCTGTTGTGAGGATTCAATGAGATTTAATGAATGTGAAAGCACATTGCAAGATCTAAATAAGTTTACAGCTATTAAGGGGTTGCTAATATTATCAGGGTCCACAGATTTCTAGAATATCCAGGAATTTTCTTCTAATTTGCTGGCAAGATTTTATTCCTTCAAGTTTCCATTTGTGAGAAGTCCTTTTTTGCAGGTTCAACCTCTTCTGTTCCAGCACTGAATCATCCTCCCTGTGCAGCTTTTTTTTTTTTTTTTTTTTTTTTTTTTGTGGTATGCGGGCCTCCCTCTGTTGTGGCCTCTCCCGTTGCGGAGCACAGGCTCCGGACGCGCAGGCTCAGCGGCCATGGCTCACGGGCCCAGCCGCTCCGCGG
>NC_041224.1:96741234-96751168 GCF_002837175.3 Physeter macrocephalus | reverse complement strand
GAACCCGGTTCCCCTGCATCGGCAGGCGGACGCGCAACCACTGCGCCACCAGGGAAGCCCTGCAGCTTTTTATTGTGACCTATCTTCAGCCCCTTTTTCTTGCCAGTATTAACTTGTATCAACTATACTTTAACTACTGACCAAAAGAAAGGTTTCGCAAATATTCTTTTTGATACTAACTACTGTGTAATTTATTTCAGGGCTATGGATATGATTTTGGGGAATTAAAAAAGGCAAGCTAGTGAACCAGGAGTGGGGGGAGTCCTAATTTACTGTGTCTGATTGGAAATCATGGAGTAGTAAGCATGCTTTTTAACAGCAGTAGGTTCTGTAGAAATAAACATAACTTTTTTCTTCTTTTGGGGCTAATTCATTTATACTGGGAAATAATTTGGGAAGTGAATTAGTCTTAGAGCTTCCTTTCAGACTAAGAATTTAAAGGCAGAGTGAAAACACATTAATTTTATGACCCATTGTTTTACGTTTCTAATGTTGGGACGAGAGTGAAATATTCTATTTAAATAATTTTTACTTAAAGAAAATATATGAAGATGTGGGGAAACAAGTGCACTCATACCCTTCTGCTGTTGGTGAAAGCAGACATTGATCTAACCTTTTTTAGAGGACAACTTGGTAATATCCATTAGAAGAAAAAGTTGCATATTCATATCTTTTAACAGTTATAATTCTGGGATTTTATTCTATGCAAACACACCACACAAAAGTGTATATAACTGAATTTTTCTGTTGTTGGGGAGCGTTATTCACAGTAATGAAATCTTTGAAGTAATCCTAGTAACCATCAATAGGAGATTGGTGTACATCCATAAATGAAATACCTTGTACTTGTTGAAAAGAATGAGTTCAATCTATATATACCGATAAAAGAAGGTATAGAAGATCTATTAAGTGACAAAAAGCAAACTGTATAACAGTTTTTATGTTAATGATTATTTATATTTTGTTAAAACATGTATGTTAGTATATGCATAGAAAAAATTGTGAGGCTATAAATACCAAACTGTTGTTAAAATTGGTTACCTCAGGGAGGGATAGTAGATTATGGTGGACATTCACTATCTACATTTCTATATTTCTGTAATGTTGGAATTTTTTACAATGAGTGTGTGTTATTTTTGTAAGTAGAAAAAAAACAGTAAAGATAAAAATCTCTCCAATTTAAACATATGTATTTCATATTTAAATCTAAAATGTTTAAATTTAAAAATCTGTATACTCATTTTATTAAAGAAGTTATGTACAAATGTTGGAAATATATCTGGTATAATAAACTTTGTTTTTTTAGTAATAATGGGACATAATATTTTCTCACAAATTCATCATTAACTTCTTGAATTTGAAATAATTCATTTCTTTTTTAAAAAAAATATTTATTTAGGCTGTGCCAGGTCTTAGTTGCAGCACGTGAGATCTTCATTGCTGCATGCGGGCTCTTTAGTTGTGGCATGAGGAATCTTTAGTTGCGGCATGCATGTGGGATTCTAGTTCCCCGACCAGGGATCAAACCTGGGCCCCCTGCATTGGGAGCGTGGAGTCTTAGCCACTGGACCACCAGGGAAGTTCCGAGATAATTCATTTCTGATACTCAAAAATATTTCCTTGGTTAGCTTTGGTAAATAAAATGTCTTTTTATACTTTCTGAAGTACATGTGCTTTCTGAAAAGATTTTTTTACACCATATAGAGAAACATAAAGAAGAAAACAGGTCATTCATAATTCTAACATCCAGAATAACTACTTATAGCTCCATTCATTTCTGATTAAAAAGGACAGGTAAAGCTCTTTTTAAATAATAGTATTGTTACTTTTATTAAACAAAAATTATCTCAATCTTTTTGGACTTACTTGTTAATTATAATTTAAGTCAGATTTATGAAGAGCCATGCCATGCATGTATTTAATAAGTCAGGGGTAAAACTGTTTGGTTTGCAATCATGCAAGGCACATGGATTATTCCACTCAGACCTTCCCCAATCTTTCTGGAAAGGCATCAGAATCCTGCTTCCTGCTCCAGCTTCTAGGTTTGGCTATGGTAGATGGAAAATTCTCTAGGAGGTGAAAGAATATACTAAGTAAGATGCACCAAAGAATATTCACAAATATTTTTAAAGTATTAAAAATGGATTCAACAAATTTACTATGTTAAACATTGTGTGCTGTGCTATAAGCATAGAGTTGTATGAGATACAGCCTCTGCCTTACAGGAGATTATAGAGTAGCAAGAGAGATAAGACAGATCCTTAAAGAACTTCTGTACAAGGTACTAAGTAACACCTGCTGTGTGAATGATGAAAATTAAGTGCTGCTGTAAGAATACCAAGGAGGGAGGAGTCACTTCTGGACAGGTTGATCACAGAAAGAATCATAGGAGATGTGATATTTGAGCTGATTCTTGAAGGAAGGGTAGGGTTTCAGTATGGGATGGTGGAAGGGAAGGGCATTCCAGGCAGAAGAATATCAACAAAAGCCCCAGAGCTCCTTTCCAGAATAATGAATAATCCAGATTGACAAAAGCACATCATTCATATGGTGAGTAGAAGGAAATAGAATTAGAAGAATGATAGGGCCCATTGACAGATGGATGCTAGGCTAAGACATTTATAATTTATTTAGTTGGCGTTAAGGAGCCATTGAAAGTTTTTGAGCAGCTGAGGGACATGATCATAGCTGTACTATGGAAAGATTATTCTAATGGGTTGGGGAGGGGAGGGCAGGGTCTACAGTAAGGAGCTTGATTAGAAAGCCATTGCTGTATCCAGGAATATGGTGCCGAAGGCCTCAACCAGGGTGTTGGCGTTAGGAATGGAAAGGAAATGAGAATTTTATAGAGAATAATACATTGAAGAGACCTTCCTTCTTCTAGGAGAGTCTCATGGAACAAGTTGGCATGATTGCAGGGACACCGAGAGTCCTCTCCACTCCCCTTGTCCCAGAACACACATTCACTTTGCACACTTAGTCCAGATAAGGAACAGTTAGTATTCTCCCTGGTTACAAAGTTTGGAAACCAAGAGATTAAGAAAACTCAGGCATGTTGAGGTGGTGAATGAGGAAGAATTAGACCTTTCTTGATGATCAGATTTTTAGGTCATAAAGCTTTGTTTGTGGTTCTGGTCTTGGTATAGCAAGGACTGACCCTAGAGAGGAAAAAAAATTTTTTTTCCTGTATTCTGGTTGCTTAAATTGAGATTTCTCCTATCCTTGCCTTTCTGATAACTGGAAGAGAAAGGGAGGGTAGGAGTACCTGCTCTATACCAGGCACTGTGTTATTCAAGCTGCTGTTTGCACTTGGGTGCCCGCTGTTGGCTGTATTATAATTGAGTCCTTTGGCTAGAGGCCTCTCATTCGCTCCCTTCTGGTTTGAGGTCTGATGCCATCCTTACCTCTTCCTCAATCTGCACATGAAATCATAATCCCCTGCTTCTAACACTGTAGTTTTAGTTGCCTTGGAAATGGGTGTCAGCTGTCTGTGTTGACTGTAGGTTCTAATGCCAGCTGGATGTGAGTGTGCTCTGACCAGGCAGGGTACTCTGACATTGGAAGACCCTCTGTTACTCTTTCTCTGCAACCATCTCTGTGAGGAGAGGTCAGAACACATTTTTAGACCCATTTAAGCTACTGATAAGACCTGCTACTTTTTTTTTTTTTTTTTTTTTTTTTGTGGTATGCGGGCCTCTCACTGTTGCGGCCTCTCCCGTTGCGGAGCACAGGCTCCGGACGCACAAGCTCAGCGGCCATGGCTCACGGGCCCAGCCGCTCCGCGGCACGTGGGATCCTCCCGGACCAGGGCACGAACCCGCATCCCCTGCATCGGCAGGCGGACTCTCAAGCACTGCGCCACCAGGGAAGCCCAGACCTGCTACTTTTTAAAAAACATTAACGCTAGGAGGAGAGGACCCTGTTGCCCCTCTACTTCATCCTGTGCCCTTTGCCTTCTACCTTGGTTCTCAGACCTGTCCCTGATGCCTCCATGATGGCATGGTGACTTCCCTGTGTGCTCTTTCAGAAACTGCAACATTCTGGTGGTTTTGGAGAACCTGAACTCCCTCCTTGGTCACCATGGTTTCTGGAACCAGAGAGACTTAGGCTTGAATCCTGGTTCTTCCACTGACTACTTACTTGACTCCTTCATAACTAAAATGGAAATAATACTAGTCCTTCATAAAGTTGTCAAGAGTATTCAATGAGATGGTCTTACAAAGCGTTTAGCACAGTTCTTGGCGCAGAGTACACATTCATTAAATGGTATCTATTATGGCTGTAGATCCTCTCTCTGCCCAAGACCTTTTGCAGCCCATGGGTGTGGGTGTTCTTGTAAGAATACTGAGAGCATTGTTTTCTCCGTAGTCCCAGGAGGGTTTGAAATTTGGAAATAAAAAGGCAAAATGCTTTAATTGAATAGTTCCCCCACCTGATTAATCACTAGAACCACCTGGAGAGCTTTAATATGCAGATTCTTGAAGCCCACTCCATAGCTGTTGATCAAGAATCTTCCAGAGGCAGGGGATGGGTATAGGGTAGGGACTGCTGTCTGAAAAAAAAACTTGTTAAGCCCTCTGAGTAATTCTTTTGATCAGCCAGAATTGGGAACCTATGTTCTCTAGTCTCCAGGGGCTTATGCTAAAGGATCTCTAAGGTCACCTCTTCCCAAGCAGTGGCAGACTCACCTTCCTTAGAAGCTAAGGCTATTTTAATCTCAGCACAGCAGAATTGGCTCAACTCCAACAAATCTTGATCTCTAGTGAGGGAACTTGGTTTTTCTGTCGTACTGGAAGTTATTTGTTTCTGGGAGACTTCATGGTATAGAAAGTAGAACCATAAATCAGCCACAGAAACCAGGAGCAGAGTAGAGAGGCAAGGTCTGTTCTACAGTTTTGGAGTGGCCATTGTGTCTCTTCCTGCCTCTGACCAGATGGCACTTTGGTCTCTGAAGGAGCAGGAGTGAGTGAGCTTGGGCATGATACCCGCTTCCCCCTCCCCCCTCCCAGGGCTGGTCACTGGGTCTCTGCCCAGCTGGCTAAGTCTCTGCACAAAGCCTCCTGGCCTTGGCTTCCTCTGTGGCTTTTGCATAAGTGGCAATTCTCAGAATCTGGTGGAGAATCTGCTTCGTGAGATTAGAGTGTAGTGTGTGGGCAAGAGACAGGCATAGTTATTCTTAACCTGCAGGAAGGGAGGGAAAGGCAGAGAGGGCTCTGCCTCGGACAGGTCTGTGATATGCTTGTTTATAGAAATAGCAAGCCCATAGTTTGGCTGGAATGACTTATAACTCAGGTATTTATAACTTGTATTGAGTGGGATTAAGAAGTAGAGAAGGGGAGAAGGGGGAAGAAAGAAATTGGTGGCAACAGAACATGGCAACCAAAACAGAGATCGGCTTCCTCCCAGTTGCTGGGGTTTCTTTACCAGTTTGAGGTCAGCTAAATCCTAGATGACCCTGGCCTTTTGTGGCTCTGGCCCCTTAGTTTTCTCTCTCGAGGGAGCAGCTGCTTTCTTGCCACTGCAGACTCCCTGTAGTAGTCCCTCTCACTAAGAAAGCAAGAACAGATTCGAATCGTGTATGCTGTGGGCTCAACAAGAAACCCTTCTCTAGCAGTGCTGTTGTCTTGGCTCCACACACTGGATCCCTCATTGGCTGGTGCCTCTCCTCTAGCTTGTGGGCTGGTCAGATCTAGGGACTGGAGAGAGACATAGCAGAAGAGTTGAGAAGGCCTTGCTTAGAGTTCCTGAGATCATGTGTTTAGGGGGTTGGGACTGCTGGGGACCCTGTGCTATGTTGCAGATGGCTTTGGACTCTGGAGAGTCCATTTCTTGCTTCTTCACTTCTTTTTAGCACTTACATTGACTACCCCATCTTCTGGGAACTCTCCCCTTCACTGGCTTCCTGGTTCTCCTTCTCCCTTTCTAACTGCCTGAGCCCTCATCTTCTCCATACTCTAAAAATAGCTACAGCCCCATTTCTGTCCTCAGCCTCACTCTCTCTTCCCTCTTTCTTCTCCTGCCTCATTGTACTTTCAGTGGTGGTTTTCACCTCCATGTGAATAATTCTTTTTTAAAAAAAATATTTTATTTATTTTTATTATTATTATTGTTTTGGCTGCATCAGGTCTTGTTGCAGCACGCAGGATCTTTCATTGTGGCACACAGGCTTCTCTCTGGTTGTGGCTTGCAGGCTTCAGAGTGCGCGGGCTCAGTAGTTGCGGTACGCAGGCTCCCTAGTTGCGGCATGCAGGCTCTCAGGTTGTGGTGCGCAGGCTCAGTAGCTGCGGCGCGCAGGCTTAGTTGCCCCATGGCATGTGGGGTCTTAGTTCCCCAACCAGGGATTGAACCCATGTCCCCTGCATTGGAAGGTGGACTCTTAACCATTGAACCACCAAGGAAGTTCTGTGAATAATTCTTTTTCTTTCCATAGATTTTTAAAAATTTATTTATTTTATTATTTATTTTATTTTTGGCTGTGCTGGGTATTCATTTGCTGCACTCGGGCTTTTCTCTAGTTGCGGAGAGTGGGGGGTGCTGCTCTTCATTGTGGTGCGCAGGCTTCTCATTGCTGCTGCGGCTTCTCTTGTTGCGGAGCATGGGCTCTAGGCGCGTGGGCTTCAGTAGTCGTGGCACGTGGGCTCAGTAGTTGTGGCTCGTGGGCTCTAGAGCGCAGGCTCAGTAGTGGTGGCACCCTGGCTTAGTTGCTCCGTGGCATGTGGGATCTTCCCGGACCAGGGCTCAAGCCCGTGTCCCCTGCATTGGCAGGCAGATTCTTAACCACTGTGCCACCAGGGAAGCCCCCGTGAATAATTCTTAAATATCTATTTCAAGTCCTCACCTCTCTCCCAAGCATCAATTCCATGTGTATGTTGCTAAGTTGAATGTTCTGTGGTTCCTACTAAATATTCCTGAAGTGCCTTAGATTCAACATGTCTAAAACCGACATCATCGGTTCCCATCCTTCCCCACTTTGTCCAGACCCAGGTCCTCTTTCTGATCATGGCAGCATTTCTTTTCATAGCACCACCTTGTTCCCTATCTCTGAAGTTCAAAATTTGAGTCTTCTGTCTTTTTCCTCCAGAGTTGTACAGTGCCCCATCTTGCCAGTTCTGTTGGCTTTGTCACTTTTTTCTTTGTCATTATTTCTTTTCTACTCTCACTATCTTCATGCTGGTCTAGATCCTTATTACCTCTCACCTGAACTGTTGTAATAGCCTCCTAACTGGGCTCCCTACCTGTGCTATGTGTCTTATATACATCATCACCAAACATAGCTTTGATTGTGTCCCTGGTTCGAAACCCTTCATTGGCTTCCCAGAGCCTCCAGATGACCCCACTTAGTTTGGCAATCAAGGCCCTTCCCGGTCTGGTTATAGTCTATCTCTCCTGACCTAAGTCTCCGACAAAACATCCTTGCTTTCACTGTTGCTCACCTACTCTGTTGTTTCCTTCTGTCAAACTCGTTCATGCAACTTCTTCTACTGAGAATTCCTTTCTCTGTATTTCCATCTGTCCAAATCCTATCCTCACTGCAAGGACCAGGCCACATTCCATCTAGTCTTCCAGGAAAGCTTCATTGTTTCCCTTTCCTGATCCTGTTCAGAAATCATCTCTCTTCCTCCCTTTTTAGCACTTTATATCTTTCTTATGACCCTCATCACATACTGGATTACTTTGTAGTATGTCATTTATCTTCCCTAATGGATTTCCAGTGACTTTCAAACATTTTTGAGAACAACTCACATTAAGGAATACACTTTACATTGTGACCCAGGGCACACACACACACTCACACACACACACACCCCTGAAGTAAAGTTTCACGTTCAGTACTTACCATTACTGCATGCCATGAGATCTATTTTTTGTTCTATTTTAGTTATTCATAACCTATTAAATCAATTTCAAATCCCATTAATAGGCTGCAATCTGCGTGTTGGAAAATACTGTTCTATCTAGTATGAATGAGTAGTCCCGTCTGTCGCCTCTGAGCCACCTGTTTTTTCCATCTACTTTAATGAGAGCCAGAAGAGCTCTTAAACAGTTGGCTTTATTCTTTCCTGCTCTCTTGGGAATAGGCTATTATGAAGTTATCCCTTTATCTCATTACAGTGAGGGATGATTTTGCTTTCCTTTTTTCTCTTAGGATACAGTACTGCCCTGCCTAGTGCATGTTGGGAGGGGTGGGTATTCAAGCCTTCCTTTGCAGTGTGTCTGTAGTAATTCTGCCCTCCTTCAGCCTTGCTTCTGGGGAAAGATGACACTCTCTTTCAGGTTGGTGTAGGCTTTCCCCCATCTCAACACTCTCCACCTGTCCAAGGAAAAGCTGGGTCACAACTTGAGTATTCTCCCTACTTCTAGGCTGTGTTGCAGATGTGGAGGAGATCACTGCAGAGTACAAAGTGGGTACCCTCTTCTTAATTCTGAGTTTTCATTGTGCATGATGTTCCTAGAACTGTGGATGTATCAGGCTGCCAGCTGCCTGTAGCAGTTGTGTCCCAACTCACCAGCCAGAATCATTTACCTGGACTGGTGTGTCTTTTGGGCTATATTTCATTGGCATTTGGGCCATGAGGATTTGGAACTGAAGTTCCTGTCAGAACTTGGGGCCCCATCCCTGACTTTGAGGACAGCTGTTTTCTCATAGGGCCTCTTCCCTGTCTCATTTTCCTCAAATGATGCTTGAGGCCAGAACTCTCATACTAGTGGTCTTGCTTCCTTATGAAGAGAGATGCTGTAGTATACAGGAGGGGCTAGGTTATTGGTTGCCAAGGTGTAGTCACAAAATCCCTGGGGTCCCCAAAACCCTTTTAGGTGATCTCTGTGATCCCCTCTTTCCCAATTACATACCCAAATGAGGCCAACTTTTTTTAAATCTTCACCTAGAATAACATATCACAATAGATTGAATGCAGATGCAGTTATGAGAATCCAGCTGTTTTCTGTTAAGCCAGACATTAAAGAGATTTGCGAAAATGTTAAACAGTGCCACTCTTCTCACTAAATTTTTTGGTTTTGTTCTGGAAACTAGAGTTACTTTTAATAAAAGTGTTAACATGTAATGGGTTTATTATTAGTTTTGAATGAATTAAATTTATTTAAGTATTTCCATTGTAATTTCTAATACAGTAAATATTGATAGATACAACTTGTATAAATGAAAAAGCTCTTTGAGGTCCTTGATAAATTCTAAGAGTATTAAGAAACCAAAGAGTGTAAGATACCAAAAAGTGTGAAAATTGCTGGGCTAGGTCAGGCTGTGGTAACAAATCACCTCAACAACTCCATGACTTAACAGATAGTTTTCTTGCTCATACTTTTGTTGCAGCGTGGGTCAGCGCGGGTGCTCTGTTCATCAGAGTTACTCAGGGACCCAGGCTGAGGGAGCCCTATCTCATCACCTGCTGCCACACTTAGCAGTCAGGAGAAGGGATGTGTGAAGTGGTCCTTGAAAACTTCTGCTGGAAGCAGCATGTCAGAGCATCATAAACATGTGCAGCCTTACAAGCTCTTAAGTGAGAAACCTAAATCAAATAAAAACACAGATTCTTGAGCTCTCTGTACCTCTTCCCCTCACATTGCTGGGTCAACGAGTGCCAACGAAGTGGCTTTAGGATAAAGAGAAGTCAGGGATGTGAACTACAGAAGGATGTTGCTCATGAGGTGCTGAGCCCCACACCACATCCTGGACCATATTTTTTCTCTTTTAAACATTTACTCTGCAATATTTAAGACGTACAGTAAAGACATGTGGAATAATAGAGGGAACCATTGTGTGCCCACCGTCAGCTTAAGAAACAAAATGTTACCTGTACCATTAACCTCCCTTTATGCTTGTCTTCATCTGGACGTGGTCTTTCTGTCACAACCAGTTTTTTTTTTTTTTTTTTTTTTTTTTTTTTTTGCGGTACGCGGGCCTCTCACTGTTGTGGCC